>NW_010973092.1:13294423-13421066 GCF_000737465.1 Haliaeetus leucocephalus | reverse complement strand
GTCGGCTCCTCATCCATCCCCAGGCAGAGCTCCATGCACTCCAGCTGGTCACTGACATAGAGGGTGACACCCTCTCCTTGTGTCCCCTGCCTGTCCTTCCTAAAGAGCCTGTATCCTTCCTTTCCAACACTCCAGTCATAGGAGCCAGCCCACCACGTCTCTGTGATGCCAATAAGATCACAGCCGTGCAGGCATGCACGTCTTTAACTCCACTTTTTTTATTCCCCATCCTACACGCATTTGCATAGAGGCATTTAAGCTGGGCCCCTGATGAAGCTAAATTACTGGCTGGAGCGGCTGGAATTCCTTTGTGCTGCTATAAGAATCAGACTTCCAGCTTTCCACCTATCGTAAATCACCACATTTTGTTTATTTCATTGGATAAATGTGTTTGCCCTTTTTGTATGTTTCTTATCAGACCATCTTAGATTTATGAAGCTCCTCTGTTTATTTAGCAGCCGGAACTTGTGCTATGAACTTTAATCATTGAACAGAAAATGGGCAGTGTTCCCAGTTACAGGAATTGCTAAAAGGAAACTGCTTCATTTGAAAAAATCTTGTTAGACAACCCAGCCAGTGCTGCTGTGGGGTGCACCAGGTTCCTTGTGAAGTATTTTTCTTCTTTCCATCCATTGGTAATTCTCTACAAAGTTGTAGAAAACCTTTGTACTGTAGGAAATTGTTAATCTTACGGCTCCAGCTGAATAGCTCTTTTAGGAAAAGAAAATGTGTTTCTTTACCAAATTCAATGCCCGTTGGGAGAGAGGAACATTCTGTTCACCTGACTGCAGGTTTGGGATTCTAGCAATTCCTGAACTCTAGACCTGTGCTAAGTAAGACTTTTCCTCTGATCTGAAAGGGGTCATTTGACCTTTCTGACTCACCATCTCCTCTGTAATTAGTGAATGGGCAGAACCTGAAGCTTTATGTGTAATGGATGTTTCATAAGGAATTATTGGAAAAACATTACAAATCTGTGACTACTGTGAGTTATTTCTGCTAACCTGGTTTCTTTAGGCTGATGTAGAAGACAACCAGCTGGGCAAGGCCCTTCTATAGCATTTTATGAGGAGAAAAAATCAGAAGCGTGTTCAATAAACTTCAGAATTGTGCAGGAGTTGACGTACAGAGAGGTAGGATTGCCCTGCAGAAGGGCAAATCATAGCAAACATTACATGAAAACTATACACAGCATCCAAATGTCTAGGATAGCCAGACAAGACATCTGCTTGCTCTAAACTGCTTCTGTACCCTCGTTTTTATGTTTTGAACAAACAAATTAAAAAGTGTTACTCAGAAAGTGTTTGACATGGGAAGGATTCACACTTACTTAGTTGATTTGCTATATTAACATTAGTATCTACTTTGTAGAGCAATGAATACTCAACATGCACCTGCTTAAATACTTTTCAAATAGAAATTGAGCTGGAATTTTTTTTTAAATGCGTAGTAACATCAAATTAACTTACAACAAACCTCTGTTCTTCATTGTGGTCTTTTATGTCTGTTGTTGAGAAAAAGGACATGCAGATAAGTAGAGTCAGACAAAAGAAGAAAAGAATGAAAAAATCAGAAATGAAAAACTAATGTAAGAAGGAAAAATTATTGCTACAATACCATTATTTAGTAAGCACCTCACATCTGGCATTAAAGGGATTTAAATAGTTAGGTTGTGGGGAGTTTGGGGCATTCTTTTTTTGAATAAAAAGTGGTTACCACCGGGAAATGCACAGAATTTAACTGCATGCATAACCTTTGCAGGAAGCTGTTATTTCACGTTGGTTTACAGATAAGGGTATCAGCCAAGTGCAAGGGTTTGCCTGACAGCAAGCATCATGGCTGGGTCTCCTTTACAGAAGGCCAGGAAAGTAGGTTAGCAGGAAATAGCCTTTGGCCTGACTCTGAAGCAATGCTTGGATGCATGAACTGTAGCAAGACACTTTATCTGCTGTATCACTGCTCCCCGTCTCATGATACAAACACTTAATTGAAAGGCAGTATTCTTCAGGCAATAGATGAGGAAGATTAAAAACTTAAGCAAAAATAAGACTCTGAGTCATTACAAAAAGCCTTTTACTGTCTGTGTGGCAATGTATCATGAGCATTTTCCCTCTTACAGAACAAGGCATAAGATGATTCAATTATTCATATTGAAAAAATAATTTCCTCCCAAAGAGTTAGAGGAACTGGGCTATTGTTGCCCGTGTAGTTTTCCCATTAACTAGTTTTAAAGCTTATTGTGCAGGTTTTAGTTTGCTTAGATGATTGAGAGCAGTTAAAGGATCAATTGTTGAAAATGTAGTGCCAAAAAAAGCTTGCTATTTCCTGAACCACTGAGCACTGATTTGTTGATGTAATAGTAATTTCTTTTCCTTGAACCTCATAGGCTTTTTTTTTTTAATTTAGAAGCTCTTTGTTTCTTACCTTAACTTTTCCATTAAACTTGAGCTTTAATTGCATTATTTTGCTTAATATTAAGGGGTTATTTATCTTCTGTTCTACCTTTTGAAGTTGTTTCTGTGCACTAAGCTCGAGATTTGTAATTACGTTTTGAGAGTTACAAGCTGGAAAGACCTGAAGCAAGTGTAGCTGAGATATCAGTTTCCCTCTGTCAGGATCCATATGTTGTTGTTGGAAAGTATCTGAGAAATGGTCATATAGTCAAAAACAATATTTTTTGGTGAAATGTCTAAATTTCTTGAATAAGATACTTTAAAACACCTCTGTTAGTCTGAACAACTTTCTGTCTTTTGCTGTGGAGATTATACGGCTAATGATAGAATGAAAGAGAACTTTTGTTGTAGTTTCTTTTTATTCCATGTAAAGATTCTATCTGAATGTGTTATATGGTGAAGTGACACTATGAAACTGTCTAACATTAATTTCTAGCTGTTGTGCTGTGTCTTTTAAAAAAAAAATACAGCAATGTGTCACCACCCCCCTATTTTCTGTTTCTGAAGCCCCACTAACCAGGAGGCCAGCCTTCCTAATGTCACTATTCACCCATGACGTGTTTCTAATGCAACAGGGAAGAACGTGCTTACGTTGAGAAATGCTGGAAAGATGTCCGAGTGGGGGATTTTGTGCAGCTGCAGTGTAACGAGACCATCCCAGCTGATATCCTACTGCTGTACTCCTCTGATCAGAATGGGATCTGCCACTTGGAAACTGCCAACCTCGACGGGGAGACCAACCTTAAACAACGACAAGTGGTGATGGGGTTCTCTAGCCAGGTAAGTCTGCTGAAAACGCAGCCCATGCCGTGCGGGGTTGGTCTGGGCCCATTTGCACACCAGTTCCAGCCACGAAGTGCACCGGTTCTGATGGGCCGGTTGCGCTGGTACAGCTATGAAAACATTTTGCTGTTGGAGCTAACACTTTGTATGGAAAGCAGCCGTTTGACCTAAAAGATTTTTGTTATTCTGGCACAGGCTCATTTGCTAGGCAGGTAGATGTATGGCAGTTCAGCTAGGAATTGCTCTAAGGCACACTAAGTTGTAATGGAATCTTTTATAGGAGTATAATAAGCAATTGAATAGGAACTCGAGGTAAATTAAAATGCAAAAAGTTAAATAAAAGTGATATGCTTGACATCAGTTTGGCTGTTAGCAGAGATTCAGTTTGAATGCTTAAAATCACCATTTTTTTTTCCATAGGCCATATCATTTCCTTTTTACACACACTTTACTGGTATGTTGTCTTGACTCATGTTTGATAAACCTGAAGTAAACAAGAAAATATGACTTAGGGAGAGTTGTATTTGTTACATTTTTAAATATCTTTTCAAACATAGCAGGGCAATTTTTCAAATAACACAGAAAAGAGGAATATTTTGTTCCATTGGAATCACTCCAGCAGACAGGAAATGCAAAAACCTGGCAGGTAATTCTAGGAATTACGTCCATTTGTTTAGCCATTAGTAGCAGTGCCATTAGGAGGATCTTTTGGGGTTATTGGTGGGTGGGACACAGCTGCCAGCGAGCACCCAGATTAATTAAATAAAAGTACACCATTTCCGTGGCCAGTTGTGGTCAGGTACTGTACTCCAGTGTTAGTTGCTCTTTGTTCAAATGAAAATCACTTCGCAAGCACAATTAAGGGCTTTCTCAGGTTGTGGATGCTGTAGTATAAAGCATACCTTTTCCAGCGCTTTCCAATGATGATTAGGGAGAGTTTTATTTCCTGAGACACACTGAAAATTTTTAACATGTAGAGATTTAGAAAAAAACCAATAAACTGGTTACTTAAATAGAAAAAATAAAACTGCTGCATTTGTGTCACGTAGTCATAGCATACACATTAGGTTTTGTATTTTTGCTTTTTGAGGAAAACAGAGTGTTCTGCTATCATACAAAATGCAAACTTTTTGCCTCGGTCATTTATAGTATGAGGAAGTCTTTCTTTAAATCAGAAAATCTCTGCATGTTGAATTATGCTTCAGACTGCCTATTCACATTTATTTTCCTTAGACTTTGATGTTTTGAACTAAAAAAAACCCAGTGCACTAAGTATCGTATGTACAGGTTTTAGTGTGCAAACTTCTTCCTTGTTCTTTGAGCTTTGTTTATTCCTGCAATTCACATGCTGCATAAAACTTACCCAGATTTAATTGTGTCTATAAAGTGTGACTCTTTAAGGAGGGAGGAAATACGTATGAACAGGGGTTAGTTTTTTGGTTTAGGATATGCTTAGCAACATTGAAGTCACCTATCTGTAAAAGACTGAGAGGAAGGATTATTATTTTTTTCCTTTTCTGCCATTTTCTAACTTGAATTTTCAAATGTAAAATTCTTGTCATCAAAAGAAAAAAATTTGAGACAACAACCATCCTTCTATACCCCTTTCTGGCAAGAACCTATTAGTTTTTTTCATTAGTAATCAGTCCTCCAGGCACCTTTTGCATCTTCCTGTTCTCCTGTTGTACAAATATTTGTAGCACAACCAAATATGTACTGATTTTCTTGTTGAGTTTACTGAGTTGAACAAGATTCAGCAGAGATGAACAATATCTCTTAAAAGAGATTCTAAAAATATTCAGCCACACGGGTCAGAAGGTATACAAAATGCCCTTATATTCATCAAGCTTTTATATTTCCTCCAGCTTTTTTTTTTTTTTAGATCAGATTCTCTACTTGCTTGTACTTAGATATTATATATATATTTAAAACAAAAAGAATATATGTATTGCTCAGGAAAAAAAAAGAACAGGAGAGAGAAAATAATGTAAAAATTAAAGCAAGTGAAGAAAAAATTGAGACTTGAGGACTGGCAGGGTAAGGAAGTCATCTTGCAGTCTGGCAAAGTTTTTGTGAATTCCAATGAAGGATTCCCAGGATTTTCAGTTTCTGAAGGAATCTAATCTCTGGAAGTCTCTCTTCATGTAGAAAAATGTAGGGAGGCCCAGCAGCAGACTTGATTTCCAGCTTTCCTAATGGGAGGAGTTTGGATTAAAGTGAGGTCTTTTCAGTTTTTTTAAAGATTTTATGGCACAGCAATAATGATTCTCTTTCACATTTCTCACATCTCATTTTTATTACATTTTCTTAATCTAAAATCAAATTTTGTCTATTTTTTTCAGTTAAGAAAAAACCACTACTTACGGCAGTCAAGTACCTCTCATGCTGTCTGCTTTCCAGACTGCTTCATGCAGTCCAAAACCCAAGCCTGTTTCCTTGAACACAGGGGAAATCAAACAAAATTGTGTCTCAGTTCAGCTCCAAGCTCTTTTTGAGTGAGCACTTAGCCTGAAAAGCTCTGTCTTGTTTTGTCTCTCCCAGTGGTTTAGACTTATTCTATTGCCTTCCCTCTTTTGGGTTTGTTTGTTTGTTTGCTTGTTCATCTTGGGGGGTATTTTTTCTTTTGCTATTAGTCTTGCTTTTAGTCTTATTTGAATGTGATATGTTTATTCAAGTGTGTGGGCTCCTATTTTATGATTATACTATCCTGGACGGCAACGTAACTCTTCTAACATATTTCAAAATCCTGATAAAACCTGAATTTCTTTTCATTTGAGCTTGCTTTTGGTTGAAGGCTGTTTTCCTTTCAGAAACAATTTGAACTATTTGTTACATTGACTTTAAATTAAGACAGATGTTTTCACTAACTGGCGTCTGTGATATCTGGTTCAATATGCAGCATTTTCTTCATTTCATTTAACCAGTTATTAGTCCAAGAGAGGAAAATCTGAGCTCTTTACTCAGCCCCTCCGAGATAAACTCCCTCTGCCTCTCCTCATAGTGCTCCAGCCCCCAACTATCCTGGTGGCCTATATTTAGCTGCTCTTAGTGTTTAGAGTTTCAAGGACTCATTGGATTTGACACTCATTCTCAGTGTGTTTCCTCTTCCAGAATACTTTGTTTGAGCCCGAATTTTTCCAAAACACCATCATCTGTGAAATGCCTAACAATGATCTCAATAAATTCAAAGGGTACATGTAAGTATTTGTTATCCATAAATATATTTTGTATCTGAACTAATATTTCTCTTGGAGGAACTGGATGGAAGGAACATATTTTGCAAAAATTGATGTATGTCACTATTATCTATTCCTGGATTCAGAAGTCAATATAAAATGTAGACTGGAAACTGTGTTTTGAGGCAAGGCAGAACCAAGACTTGACATTGAATTTGCGGTTGTTTCACACAAACTGTTCTCACAAGGCTTCAGGTCTTTTCAGAATTCAGACATAAACTCATTTATGTTTGACCTGAGGGTTAGGCTACGCTAGATTTTAAATCTAAATCCTTCCTAACGTTTAAGGATATTCAGCTGAATGGCTCTGGTTGCTTCATATTTACAGCCACAGGGAAAAGGTATCCAGGATCTAACAAACAAATCAGATTTTATCCTTACAGCTAGAAAAAGCAAGCAAGCAAGAAAAATCCTGCTGAACCAATGTGTTAAACTAGTATAAAAAAGTGTTTGGGTTTTTTTAGTGTAAGCCTATGCTTCTGAGGAAAAAGCCACATTCTCTGTTCCTTATGTTCTTTCTTCATTAAATAATTCTGGCACAGGCATAACAGAGAAATCTATACTAGAAAATTCAGCAGATTTAAGGCCATTCCTTGGCTATGAGGCCCATTTTTATGGCCTGGCTCATGTCATAAAATTCTCTTACCCTCCAATACAGGGCAGCTGTTTCCCAAGCCCCTCTTCAGACCAGTTGTTGGTCCACACTGATTCCCACACCACACCAGAGAATTGTCCAAAATACCTGCTGCCCCAGACCAAATGCATGCCCCATGTTATGCGAATAATTTAACTGTGTGAATGTGCCAGCATCCCTATGCATGCCCCAGCTTCTGTGAAGTTTACTAGTAGCTAAACTAGGAGTTAATGTCTCTGTAAGAATGCAGTGAGAATGTTGCACCTGGAGTAGCTAAAAACAGCCAGATCCTCTGACATGAGTAAACCAGAGGGTTCTCATCTATTAGCACTAGCTATGCTTAATCTGGTCTTGAGAATTTATGCCCTTTAAAAATGATGCTTCTATTAACAATGCCATTTCCCCTCTACTGTGATATCTTAAAAGGGAAGAAGAGGTCAAGTTTGTATTGATCACTGCCTGTGGTTGCTGGCTTTGGGTATAATCTAAATTGCAGCAATCCTTCCAATTAGCCTGCTCTAATACGACACAAGAGCACTGAGATTATAGAAACATGGGTGATATGTCATAAGAAAACACACACAAATATACAGCTTTAGGACCCAAGATTAGCTTCAAAAATCTTCAAATCTCTGTTGAAAGTCTGTAAGAGAAATCTCTTTCAGAAATGCTTATTAACTTACCTGCCTGGTGGAATATGGAATTAGCTGCCTTTCTCTCCCTGCTTCAGGGGCAGATGAAAGAATTTGCCGGTGAAAATTACTTACTAACAGTTAGTGGAGTTTCTGTTTTTGGTCTGCTGTTATTTGAGCTATTTTGTAAACACAACTTACTTGGAGCAGGTTACATTTTTCTCCAAGAAACCTTAATAAATTATTGAGGCTCTATTGCCTTGTTATAAAAGGGTAGCAGTACTCTCTCTGCTAAAAATGATAAGAAAGAACTTAGTGACATCCGCCTGACATGCCTGACCACGGCAAATTCTGCTCAAGGGGATGCAAGAAGGCTTCTATTTAATGAGTTTACCAAGGCTGAATCTAGATTCCCAGAAAAACAGCTTTCTTTCATTATTTTTTACAATTCTACCAGCTGTAGGTTGTTGGCATCCAAACCTTTTCACTCCTCTAGTTTGATGTCATGTAATCATGTGCAGCTGCACATAGACATAGGACTGTATTTAGCCCTGAGACAGCACCTAACCTTGTCTTCCATTTAAGTGATGCTGCAGTTCACTGGTAAATGCAATGGCAAATATCAAATAGAAAGTAGTAAAAGATACATAGTCTAGAAAAAATCTTTTTCTGATGCTGATATTTACATAACAAAACCAGATGGAGTGACTGAAGTGAAAAATCTCAGCTTTGCTAAAGATCTCAGGAGGAGCCTACCAGAGTGTATAATAAAAACTGTGAGCAAAAGTACTTTTATGCTTTCATTTTCAGAACCAAGTAACAAATAGCCTGCCTGATGGAGCACTGACCTTAAAATTTCCATTAAGCTTTCATTGGTCTCTTTTGCTAGCTGAAGGATCTGGTGTGTGATCGGACACCTTCAGCCAGGATGAAAAGTCTTCCATCCTGTGTGAGAGTGAGGAGGAGAGCCTTAGCCTAGAGACTGTTCAAGCAAACTGAGGTTCACAAAGATGAGAAGCCCTTTGGTGGCTGACGGAGAGACAGAGGCTCTTACATGGTGCAGATGTATTCATCTGAACCTCTAGCAGAATACAAACCCAGCTCAGGTTTCTAAAAGAATTTCATCTGAATGAAGTTGCATAATATATCTTGGCTTCATTTATGAGATACTGAACCTGCCAGATAAGGTATCAAGTGAAAGCCAAACTTGCTTCATATTGACATCATGATACACACACCATGCAAGCTGTCTTTAAAAGAGATAGTTGGGCTTCTCTGTAACTTCTTACTGGAGTCTTTATTGAAGCTGAGTGAAACACAAGCAAAATAGGGCCTTCACAGTTCCTTGATTTCAACTTGAAACAGACAGGCACACAAAAATTTTGCTTAACAGTATATTAGAATAGAAAAAGGCATTGCTTTATTTTATTTTCTTTCTTCCAGGGAGCAGCCAAATCATGAACGGATTGGTTTTAACATTGAAAGCCTCTTGCTTCGTGGATGTACAATCAGAAATACTGAGGCTGCAATAGGAATTGTTATATATGCAGGTAAGATGTAAATCTAGGTAAACATAGAATTTCCCTGTAAATATCCTTAAGTAAATACGTGTAGTCTAATATTGCACCACAATTTGACATTTTGTTTTAAGAACTGGTAGTGCATGGGAAAATTACGTAACTTTTTGAAGAAACGGTATTACTCATCCAACTCCAAAGCCAGCAAGTCCTGTGCTGGGTGTCTGGCAATTGACAGTATCCTTGTGTATGTCAAATATCTTACTGTCTTTGAAATATCTTGCAAAAATATCCAGACAAGTAAAAAATTGCTAAGGTGAGTTGAACTCTCATCTCTGCAGCTCTGATTATAGTACTAAGGGAGGTCTCACTGGCTCCTCAGGGCAGAAACTGATGCAGCTGAAGATCTACCCAAAAAAAAAAAAAATCACAAAGCCAAGCTGTGCCGGTGCCAGCACACAGGAGGCAGTGAGAACTGCAGCTGGAGGTGACAGAAGAGGCGGCAGCAGCACAGGTTTGTGCTGACATAGACGTAGTGTGTCCATGCAACCATGAATTTCATGCAGTAGAGACATGGACAAAGCAAGATAGCGTCAGTGCCCAGATCAAATGCAACGGTGCCAGATTCAGCAGTGGGTCAGTTCATCTTTTTCTCAGCATCTTTTACCTTTGGAATGTTACTACTGCTTTTACTCAGTGAGCATGATTTATCATTGGCTTTGCCAGCTGTGCCTTCTTCTGCTTCAGAAAGAGTGTATCAGCTACCCTCTTTATTTGTAGACTAAATAAAAGTCAATTTAAATACAACAATTAATCCTATTATTGGTTATTTTTACCTTTCCACTAGAGTCATTTTACCTGTTTTATGTCTAATCAGCAGCAAGGGGTTCAAGGCTAAGCCACCTAAGAGAAAATAGGAGTCACCATCTTTTCATGAGTCAGTTTAGACTAATCTCCACAATCCAGATTATTTTACCTGACAATGTACCATTTTATTTCACTACTGCAGAATTGGACTCTAAATTACTATAGCTCCCATAAGTTTCCAAAGTAGCCTTGACTTTGCGGGTCTTTCATTGCCTGTCTTTCTGAACACCACATGTAAGGATGGTGCCTACGAGCCAGAGAAGGAGAGCCAGAGCCAAACTCATCACCCATGTTTTTGGAAGTAGTTACTATATAAAAATCTCTGTAGGGATCATTGCCTATAGAATTGGAGTAACTTGTCTTCCCTTCTGTTAGGATTGCTATTTTTCTACTCTTTAGCCAAGATTTCCCAGTATGTTCCTTTGACCACCAGCACAGATCCTAATGTGGATCTCTGTTAATGTTGCTTAAGCTGCTAGTAGCAAAGGTTGGCGTTTTAAAGTCATTCTCGAGATATGGTATCTTTGATCTGAATAAGTCTTCAATTCAATTTCCAACTGACATCTTATTAATGTCAGTATAAAAGTTTATTCTTTTTCTTCTAAAATTAGAGTCACTTGAGCCAGTACCAGCTTAATTTCTAGGGTTCTTTGACATTGATTATACTCTGGCTTTTAATCGTGGTCTGTGACCTTTTCTGAACAATCAAGATCAGTCACATAATAAGATGGCACAGTCTCCATTTTTATAACTCTATTACTCCTCAAACTTACTTTCTAATGGAAGCCTTTCTGAAGAGTACAGCCATCCCTTAATGTGATTTTTTAGCCTGTGCAGTTCTCGTCTGACCCAAATATGGTTATACTTTTGATGACTACCTGAATGGTTCTACACAAAGCAATAGCGCTAATGCACAAAAACCTCATTACAGAGCAACAGCCAATGTAGTTTTCTCATTGTGATAGGGACAGCAGCAAGAATTGTATGCTTTCCAAATAATGAAGTACCAGAATGAAGTTTTAGATAAGCCCATCATCTTCTGGAAATAGAGAGGCAAGTTACTGGTGGGGTGGGTAGGTAAGGTGCTGTGTTGCACAGCATATGAAACTGTGAGGACTAGAGGAGAACAAAGTAGTTTGTTCCTCTTATTTCTGATATTCTGTTTCTTGCAAGGTGATGTCTGTATTACAGATATGTCCTTTTCCTGTTGGTCAGCTGAAGTGGAAGGGAATGATAGAGCTGATATTTGGAAAGAAATCTCTTCCCATTTTCTTCCTGAAATAAATCCATCAACATTTCCTTGAGGGTGTTCTGGGAGGGATTAGAGGCTTTTGTCTTGTTTTGTTTACAACACAAAAGATTCCATTAAGCCCAGCATAAAAGAAAAGTGAGGAACAAGATTCACACAGCTGCTGGAGGAGTAGAATTGCAGGCAGCAGTACCCTCCTCTTCTGTGTAGCTTGGTGGTTAGAGCATTTGTTCACCGAAGGGAAGACTTGGGTTTTGTTTTCAGTTCTGCCTGTATGGGAGTGAACGTACATCTCCTGCTTCACAAGTTGTACTCTGAATACCTTACCGTGTGGAACGAGTGGGTATGTACATAGACGTGAGTTGGAAAGGAAGGAGCACTGGTAGTATAAGCTGGTCCCACTGACATAGCTCCAGGTTGTGTAAATAATTACATATTCATTGGAACAGGAACCAAGGGTCCCAGCTCTTGGGTGAATGTCCTGAACATAAGGCTGGAGAGTAATTTTCTCTCTTGCTCTCTGCCTCAATTAATAACCTTTGATGTAAACCTGGAATGAATCCAGCAGGCACGATTGAATCGCACCTAACTTCCAGCTTTTGGTTCAAATCACTTCCCTAGAGAAAGCCAAAAGGTACCTTGGAAAACAGTCCCTCACACACATCACGCACAAACAAATGTAAACTAAATACAAGTCTGCAGGGTCTGTATTTTCAGGGAAAAGGACTGTAGAAATAAACATAAAAGATACCATTTAATATAGCAACAGATGGTATCCAGATATCCCAATTGTGGAGCCACAGTTTAGATAATATTAATAGAATAGAAAAAGCAATTTCTTCTTGGCTTCTTACAGCACTCCTCTTTTCCATTACAAATATACCAGCTCAATTCCAATTCAGTAAGTTTTAAGGATCAGGGGGGGGTTATTTCTTGTCCTACTGTTTTGTTAGCACTTTACAACCACATAGCGAAAAACTAACTAACATTAGTGTCTTTCACTGCTGGATCTGACATGTTGGATTTTATTTAAGTTAATACATGAAATGTGTCTAGTGGCTTTTAAATAGCTGCTGAAAAATATTCAAATGTAGGTTTCAGGAATCTGTATAGCACCTAATCAAGTTGTTTGTGAAACATAAAAATATAATATTATTGTTCTTTTTACTTTTATTCTCAAGGAGATTTTGCTTTGGAATATTTATATAAGCCTTGTGATCCTACTGAATCTGCTGCCTTTGGGAAAGTAAAATGTATATGACAGCTCAAATCTGTAATGTGATGGAGGTCTTTGCAAACCTCTAGATTTAGTCTCTGATATATTCTACTATTCAGTCAAATGAGAAGATAGGCATTAAAATTACTGAATGAAACTAGAGTCAAATTAACATCAGTCATGAGCATCCTGCTCTCCTTTTGTGAGAGAAATACTTTTTTTAAAAAAGCAAACTACAAAATATTACATAAATATGATGATATTCATTTGTGTGTTGAAGGTCATGAAACCAAGGCCATGCTAAATAACAACGGTCCTCGTTACAAGCGCAGCAAGATAGAGCGACGGATGAATACAGATATTTTCTTATGTGTGGGACTTCTGTTGGTGATGTGTCTTGTTGGAGCTGTAGGTACGAAGCACTGACAAAAATCTTCTTCTGTTTCATTGTTTTTTTCTAAATGGTGGTTAAAATTGATCTTATAGACATGAGTGAGATCCGATCTAGAGCTGAATGGTCTTGGGGTCTTTAGGCTCCTTGGTCTTTCAATAGACAAGTTAAAATGGCAAATCTGAGCAATTCAGATGGAAGAAAACTCATCCATGGCTATAAATATTTCAGATAAGACCCATCTCCACTGTGATAAAATATGTGTAAAGCAAGAAAGTGAAAGCCATTGGATTAATGCATTATAGAAATCGGTACTTGCCAACTGGGACCCTGTTCCTGAGTAGACATTTGTTCCTTGGTATAACAACAACAGTAAAACTTTTGTTTTACTTGTAGCTTTACCTTCATTTCGGTAACATCTTCCTCTGTTATGTTCAGGAGTGATGTTAGCCAGAGCTACCCAATTTACAATCTATGAGCTGCACATGACTAATTCATCCAGTTTACAGTCTCCACAGCTACCTTCCTTCTCAAAAGCCCCTTTACAGCAGGCTGTGACATGGATTAATTGTTTAGGTAGGAATAGCCTGCATTTTTCTGGGGTCCTTGCAAGAGAGCACACTTGAATATAGTAACTAGGGTTACCTGACTAGAGTTTTCTAGATTGCTAATCTCAAAAACATCAACTTCACTGCATGTAAGCACCTGCTTGCCTTCCAGATCTGATTGCAATCTGTCCCAGGCAGGTCAGGATTAATAAAATCTCATAATCCTGAGGAAAGGGCCAAATTTTAAGCCCACTGATTTTTGAATGGATCACTGCTGTAAAGAGATAAGAGAGGCTCCCATCAGCGTTTTTGTGTTCAAAGCCCCTTTTCTTTTTTATCACTTCCATTTCGGTGATAACTTTCTTAGTGCTACTGCTCTGATTTAGTTTTGCAGCAACAGAGTTAAATCATGTGGCCCTGTCAAGTTTTCCTGAACCTGCCCTGGAGGCATATGATGTGACACACCAGCCAGTCATCAGTGTAATACAATTAGAAGTAAAGGCCATCCAAAAAAGATGACCAATTGTACTGACTTAATCACTTTTTTAAATTTGCTGTTTCATGTTGTAGTGGGCTTTTTTGGCACAGAAATGGGATTTCAGTTTGACAACTGAGTTCTGTGTGAGGGAAAGAGAGAGACTTTCTCTTTGTTCCCTGGCTGCCATCATGTAGATTGAGAGACATGTCTTTGTCTGGTGTGTAGGGGCCCTTGAGTGACAAAGTCCTTTAATTTAAGGTTTAAAGTGGTCTCAGATTAAAAAGTCAGCATTTAAAAAACAATTTATCTGCTCAGGTTTAAAAAAAAAAAATAAAATATAAAATGTTCATAGTCCAAGTGAAACATGTAAAACAGTAACAAGTCTATTAGCTTTCATCCATTCAAAATGTCCCGTAGCTCTACCATGAGTTCTTGCTTTGCAACCTTGTCTGAATGTAGGGTTCTAGGAAGAAATATCACTGGTGGATTGGTTATCAGGATTTTTCTTGCACACAGTGAAAAACTGGGGTAAGAAGTGGCTTGTAGAACATAGTTGTCCTTGCTCAGATGTGATTGTGGTGTCTAGCAGCCAGAAAGTATTGCTGAAATAATTTTAATTCCTTTGGCAGCATTTTAGCAGGCAGGTGCTGCAAAACAACTGCTTGCTTAACCAGTGCTAATAGAAGCTTTATCAGAGCTGGATATGCAAAGTGGACTAATAGAGGGTTTTGGCATCTGGAGCAATGATGTAATGAGGGAAACTGAGTTGTTTGTCCTAGCTCTGTGTGAAGTTTCTGATGCTGTAAATTTAGTAGCATCCTTGAGCAAAGTTTATTTCAGTAAGGGCAGTATGAAAGGTGGCACAGTAATCGTGATGGGATGTGGTTAAGTCCTGAAATGGAAGCTTTGTTGTAGTAGTGCAATGATATCTACTGATATTTAAGACACAAGGGAAGAAGCAGTTTTGGGGTATGACTTAATTGAAGGGAATGTAAAAATGAGCTGCCCAGACTGAATTATAGGGGGTTTGTCATCTCTACACAAAGATTGAAATCAAGAATGATCAGGAAGGATAAGGAAGATTTCCGTTTGTCTGTATAAAGGTTATAAGGTTTCTTTCTGTTAGAAAGAGGAATGGGAGTCTTCAGAACTGAGGATTTTTAAAGATAGGTGGTAGAGATGGAGTCCTCCAGCAGCAAGATGCAGAATGAGGAAAGATCTCTGCAGAGCTGAGAGCCCTGGGGGACAACTGCTGAAGGAGAGGTGAATAAAAATATCCATGACCGCTCATTTCTTACTAGCATATCAATTATATGCATGTGCTACAGAGCTCTGCGTATACTTTGCATTCTCCAATAGATTTACAGCATTGCTCAGGGGCTGTTGCTTTGAAAATGTTCTTTCTTTTTAATTATCATAGCAGTCCATATCTGCAAATTTCAGAAGCTTTGTCAATCTCCTTACTGCTCAGCGTATTTCAATATTGTATATCATTTCTACAGGGCATGGCATTTGGACTGGAAACTTCTCAGAGTATCCACCTTATGATGTCCCAGATGAGAATGGCAATTTTCTGTCCCCAGTTCTTGCTGGTTTCTACATGTTCTTGACAATGATAATCCTGTTACAGGTAAAAGACAAAACCCTCTCTGCTACCTCCAAGGAAGAAGCTATTCAAAACCGAGTATAATCACTAATGAACAATTAATATCAACTAACAGCTGTGCAGTACCTTCTTAATCCTATTTGAAAATATTGCTAGGAGTGTTTCAAATCACCCAAGCAGGAAATAATGTCTCTTTTTTTTTTTTCTTTCTAACTGCAGATTTTTCTTTCTTGCTGTTGAAACCCCACAAGGATATAGATAGGAAGGACGTTTATTATATCTTTAAATAACTCCAGAATCTCTAGCATATGCAATAAAGAGGATGTTTACATCCAAATGTCAGCTTTTTTTTTTCTGCCTATGTCCAGAATTCCCAAATAAGGATGTCACTTAATATCTCAAGAAAACAGTGAAACAAAAATTGTCATTTTTTGCCAATGGGGAATAATAGCTAGATATGGTTCAGCTGGTTTAGGAAAGAAGCTAAATTAGAAGTAGGATACTTGTATATACAAGTCTGATTAAGCCTAATTGGGAGAGAAATTTTATGGGATGGGGGGAAAAAATCACATTTACTTTTCAGATTTCTTGATGTAACTGCTGAGATTCAAATGGACAGCGTTTCTTTAATATGAATGAAATGCGAACATAACTTTCCGAGCTGCTCAGAGATTCCTTGGGGGATTATTCTTCATTACGGAAACAGAATATTTGTGCATCTTGAGAATTCATTATTATTTCAGGGCAAGGAAGCTAGTGGGTGGGAAGTGTTGCGTGCAAAGTAATTGCTTGTGAAACTTTTTTACATTAAGAGTTAGTCTGTGCTAGTGCATCCTGTCAGAGGTTCAGGAGGGTAAGAGCAAGCATGCTCTGCAGTCCAGAAAACATGCTTTGTAAGAGCATCCTCTGAAAGACCCATCTTTGCATTTGATATTCTAGGAATTTTATCTTACATTTATTGCTTATTGTCCCTGTTTATCCATCTCTGTTATGTGCAGGATTTTTTTTCCTCCCCTGAACTATTATTATTCAGTCCTACAATAAGTCTCTAGGAAGAACTGTTTCTCTGAAAATTGTTAGTATATCTGTGCCAGGACGTTGCTGACAGAAAGCAATAAGACTTGTCCCACCCCTCACTGAGAATTTAAACTCTCTTTCAGGTTTTAATCCCCATCTCTCTTTATGTGTCCATTGAGTTAGTCAAGTTGGGCCAAGTCTTCTTAATTCACAATGACATTGACCTGTATGATGAAGAGGCAGATTTGCCCATACAGTGCCGCGCCCTAAATATTACTGAAGATCTTGGACAAATCCAGTATATCTTCTCAGACAAAACTGGGACACTAACAGAAAACAAAATGGTTTTCCGACGCTGTACTGTTGATGGGATTGAGTTTTCACATCAGGAAAATGGTGAGAGACATTTTTTTATATTTGCTTTTCTCTCTTAGCAAATAAATTTATTAATTTAAATATTAATATTTAAACCTACTGAGCCCTGACTGAATGTAGAGCTTTGTGGATTCATCTCCATTTTATGAGGGACTCCTGTTACGGAGATTCATGAAAGTGAAGGTGTTTTAAATGACTCAGAAGTCAAATGGGAAAGGTTTTCCAGTTCCCACTGCAGGCATCTCAGGCTTTGCCCCGCATTCAATACCCACTCGAGAATGCAAAGAGAACATTTTCTCTTTCATTTCTAAATGAATGCCAGCCAACTTATTATAAGCTCACAAACTGAGATTAGTTAGTAATTAAACTCAGTGGGTCCAAAAGTAATTACCACAGTCTTCTGTGTGATACGAAAGGTACAGCTACACATTTTCATGAGTTGACCCTAGCTGCAGTCCATATCAGCAGCCTCCTGGCATTTGGTGCTCTGAATCTGGGGGTTTGACTCTGGCCCATTCTTGGTCACTACTTTCTCTCTCTGCATAGTGCAAAGGATTTTATTAAGCTGGCAAGCAGCTGCCAAAAAGATGTTTGTGCTCTGTGACTGAAAACATTAGCAAATCTGTGAATTACCATATTTCACTCTCCTGTTTCAGTCAACTGCAAAATGCCCCTAAGGAGACCAAGCATTAGCAGAAGTCCATAAAAGTGACTGATTGCTTTGAAAATGCATTTTTGTTTTCTTGCAATAGTAAACATTGGGGAGTGGGAGTTGCCAGAAACTGAAGTGGGTAGTGAAGTTTTTCTGGTGCTGGATTTTGAGATGTTTTGGCTTTGGTTTAATTTGTTTCAGTTTTTTTTAACCAACCAAGGAATTCCTCCTTAGCAATGCTAAAAACAAAAGAAGAGGTAAAGTTTCATTTTCTCTTTTTACAGCCAGACGCCTGGAAACCCACAAAGAGTTGGATTTAGATGATGAGGACTTTGCAAAACTTCAACACTTCACTCTTCCTCCCACGAATATTGAGACACCAGCCACTTATAAGCAAAGGACTGTGAGACCTTTAAGGAGGTGCCAGAGTGCCAGGGCTCATTTTCAGGGACATACAAGGAATAGGTCACTCAGTCGTCGTGACAGCAACCAGTCTCAAGTGGCGTTCAGCAGTGCCATTGTGAGTACAAGCAGACTGAGCTAACACATTTTAAGTTCTCCTTTCTGTTGCATTTTGTGATGGGAAGCCAAGAGGCAGGCGGGAGAACTCCAAGCCCTCGTGGAGCTAGGAGAGGGAAAGGGGAGACAAAGCATCGGGGTCCTCGCTTGGGATGTGCAGGTTGCAGTCGGCGGGGAGCTAGCGAGGATTTGGGAATCTGCGTCCTCATATCAAAGACTGCAGCACAAGAGCGGGGGCACACGGCTGAGTTTTTTTGATGGTTGCGTGATAGGAGGAGGAGCCATGAATTTGGGGTCCAAGGACTGAGGCTGTGGTTTGTAACAGCAAGAGGTATTTTGCACAAAGCGGAATGAGCTTTTTGTACTGTTCTGGTACTCTAAAATGCCAGGAAAAATGAGGTGGGGATTCTGGGCTGGGATTGTGCAAGAGGAGCTAGGGATGTGAGTCTGGGCCTGGGTTTGCAGAAACAGGAGGCACAGATCCTCCTAGGAGATGATGGTCTGGAAGAGGGTATGGGTTTGAAGTCTGAGTTTGAACATAACTCAGAAAGCCACAAACTACTTCTGCTGCTAGCACTGCAACATACTGTCTCTGTTAAAAAAAGTTCAGCCACCCCTGCGCCGTGCAGGCAAAATGCCTAAGCTGCACTCTCCAGAGCAGTTCTGGGAGTTTGGTAGTGTGTCAAAAGATAAACATTGCATTTTTCAAGGCAAAAAATAGTGGCACTTCTCACAAAGATAATAGAAATTAAGCTAAAAGGGCTTATCAGAATAACCTCTTGAACTCTGCAAGATGCTGAAGAGCCTTGTCCTCCTTCAGTAGCCAGGTGGCCTCTGCCTCACCTGGAGTACTGATTTGGAAGTACATGTTGTCTGCATTGCAATTCTAGGAAAATCTTAGACTGCTGAATTTTAGATCTGAAACTTCCCAAAATCTAATACAACATAATTAAAGTCAGACTGTTCTTTTCTTCTTGAAAGTTTTTTAACAGACATTTCAGACAAGGCTTTTGTGGACTCTAGGAGAAGGTAGAACACTTTCAGGATTAGAATTCCAATTAAAATTAAATGCCTGGAAAACCCTTCCAAATCTTGATTTAAAAAAATAAAAAATCTAATAAATACAGAATTCTCAGAACTTTATTTTCTGCAGTTGTTCTTCTTGGCAAAGTTTTTAACTCACTGACTGGTTGTTTTGGAGGATGTAAGTTTAAGTTCATTATAAGATCCTACTTGCCTCATTCAATTCCTCTGTCATGTAGTGGATATTAGTCAGTACTCCTCCTGCTCTTGGAATATGGGAGTTTTGTCAGTTGTTATCCTAGCATTTTCCAGCCCAGTCCTCATGGGATGTTGAGAACCTCTCCATGGGTTCTTGAGAACCCATGGGTCATGCCTTTTGAGAACCTCTTATGGGTCATGACTTTTTAAGTGTGATAAAGGAATTTCTTGCAGTATATTTCCCCAGTTATGTTTTTTTTGCTGCCAGACCTCTTCATTTTCTTCTATAAATAAACTGCCATGTTGTGTGTGGGGGTTTTTTTTTCCACTGTAAAAGCAATATCTGAGGAACTAGTATCACACATCTCCTTTGTAGAGGAAGATTAAGCTGCTGTCATGGAAATAACCAGCCTCAGGTGCTAATAGGTGTCACTCTATCTGGATAAATCGTTTAACCTCTATGACAAACATGAAGATGTAGTAAAAATGGATACACTCGGATATTGCCCAGAAGCTGTCCTGTATGTTGATATCCTTCAAATGATGCATAGTAGTATCTTTCTTTACCAGCCAAGCCAATTCCCTATTAATAAAATGGGGATAATAAAATTTTCTGTGTCTCTATGGTTCCTGACCTTTGGAACTTACATCACCTTGTCTGATGCATTTGTATTTTGCTACAAATCTGGAGCATCTTAAGTGCTCCAGTTATACAGATAGTATTGTGGGCCTGAATGTATCTCAGGACTCAACGTTTCTTAAGAAAAATCCATCTTTGAACAATGTATGAGTGAAGACACAGACTGCTATTTAACTTGATTAATTTAAGGCTTGCAGAGCCCTTCTGGATGAATGGCTCTGCTAAAATAAATGCATTGAAGTATTCAGTAGCAGTCAATGATTGTCAAACACAATCCTCACTATGAAACTGTGAGACACAGCTTCTTCAGATCAACAAAATGCAAGAGAAAAAAAAAAAAACTGATTTATGTAATAAACAACATATCGTCCAAAGGCCAGCAGTTGGCATTGTACAATTTGATGTTGATGGCTTTTTTCTTAATAAATGTCGAGTTTCCAAGGGCTGACGTGCCAGCTGCATGAAAACTATTCATGAAAACTGGTAGCCTCAGGTAACAGTAAAATTGAAGAACTTTGCACTGCTGAGAAGACACAGTGGGTTTTGGGTAAGGGTTAGCACAGCATCTGCTATGAGCACCTGCATGTCAGAACTGTTGCCAAGAAAAGGATTTTAAAGCAAGAGGGGTTAACATAATAGTATCCTACAAAATGTAAAGAGTTTAATTGGAAAGTAACTGTGCCAAACAAAAGATAATCATTTACAAATGTCAAATTTATATGTGAACAGTTTTTAAAGGAAAATTATCTATGCGGTGATCACAAAATTTACTTACTCTCAATCAGCCTTACATGAATCGGTGATAAGCAGGTTGCATATGGTATTTTAAGTGCATTTGTACAGTGGTAATTGATTGTGCCTGCAAATCAGCACGTTTGAACTTTGTCTCAGTATTCTGAGCAGTTCTGCAATTAGGAGGCTCTGCAGCTACAGAATGTATTTCAGCCTGCCTGTTTGTGAGAGTGTTCTCTGCTTGACAAGTTTTGATGTTTTGCTGAAATCCGAGAAGCTCTTATCAATTAACATGTTCATTTCAGTGTGTCTCTGAGATAGAGGTGAGGATGATGGGTTTTTCATGGCATTTGATAAAGTTAATTAAACTGGAGCCTGCAGATCCTAGAAGAATAACTAAATAACATTGCTTGTCTTTTCTGGAGTAAAAGTAACACAGGTATGAAGCAGAGGCTAACTCCTAGGGCTTACCCTCTCACTTTGCTCCTTCCAATATTTTTGTCCGCAGTCTTCATGGTCCGTGGCAGTTTGTGGAGCCTCCTTACATAAAATTTATGCAGTTCATCAGAAACAATGAATCCTATGTCCAGTTACAGCTTCCAAAAATTCAATGGCAAAGTCTGTTCAGTGCGAAGGAGCTTGACCAAGTCTTAGACGATTGAAAAGCAAAGTCCTAGCTTATTGTCAGCAATCATTTCTCTTGCTATTCTTACTAAACATAAATAGAGATATAGAGATCTACCTATTAACAGTTGCACTCAGTCAGGAGACTGAGCTGAACAGATCTGTTTGAACACAAATTCAAGCTATTCCAAAAACTCACTCGAGAATTGCTGCCAAGTCTATGGTGTTTATATTGATTCCATAAAAATGTGCAATGTCTGTGTACATCTTAGGTTTTATGTGGAATGGAAAGGAAAGAAGAACGGTGTAGTCTTTACTTCAGAAATCTCCTAGGGTGTCAGAGGGAGAGAAAGATAGTGACTGATTTATTCATTTCATAAACATTTATGAGAAATCTGGAGGGAGGCAGACATCAAAAAATGACAGAATGGTTGAGGAGGGAAGGGACTTCCAGAGGTCATCTGGTCCAATTCCCCTGCTCACCTACAGCCAGTTGCTCAGGTTCGTGTCCAGACTACATTTTAATATCTCCAAGGATGGAGGCTTCACAGCCTCTCTGGGCAACCTGTGCCAGTGCTCAGTCACCCTCACAGTAAAAAAGTCTTTCCCGATGTTCAGATGGAACCTCCCGTGTTTCAGTTTGTGCCCACTGCCTCTTGTTCTGTCACTGGGCACCACCGAAAGAGCCTGCCTCTGTCCTTTTTGCACCTCCCTTCAGGTATTTATATACGTTAATAAGATCCTCCCTCAGCTTTCTCTTCTCTGAGCTAAACAGTTGTGGCTCTCAACCTTTCCTCATAAAAGAGATGCTCTGGTACCTTAGTCATGTTTGTGGCCCTTCGCTGGACTCTCCCCAGTATGTCCGTGTCTCTGTTGTAGTTGGTAGCCCAGAACTGGTTGCAGTACTCCAGGTGTGGTCTCACCAGCGCTGAGTAGAGGGGTCAGATCACCCCCCTGAACCTGCTGACAATACTTTGTCTAATGCAGCCCAGGATACCATCATTCCCCTGCTGCAAGGGCCCATTGCTGCCTCATGTTCAGCTCAGGGTCCACGAGGCCCCCCAGGTCCTTTCCGACCAAGCTGCTTTCAAGCTGGGAGGCCCCCAGCACATGTTGGTACCTCCCCAGGGGCAGGCCTTGTACTTCTCCTTGTTGAACTTCATAAGGTTCCTGTCAGCCCAATTCTCCAGCCTTTCGAGGTCCCTCTGGACGGCAGCACGACCCTCTGGTGTATCAGCCACTCCACCCATGTTAAACAGGACTGGACCCAGTATCGATCCCTGGGGTACACTGCTTGTCACTGGCCTCCACCTAGGCTTTGCGCTGCTGACCACCACGCTCTGGGTCCGGCCACTCAGCCAGTTTTCAGTCCACCTCACTGCCTGCTTGTCCAGCCCATACAGCAACAGCTTGTCCCTGAAGATCTGACAGTGGACAGTGTCCAAGGCCTTACTGAAGTCCAGGTAGAAAATATCCACTGCTCATGGATATGTCCGTATCTAAAGCGTCTAATGCAACTGGAAGAAGAACAGAGTTACCAGCTCTGTCACACCTCCTGTGAAAACAGAAACTGAATTTCATCCTGCCTGTCTGGCCCTCTGGAGAGACAGCCTTCAGCCCAACATTTTAGAACCTAGAAGGTGGCATTGGTCAACTTACTGGTTTCTTTGGGTACCTTAAAAGGAGACATGCCAGTATACTTTATTAATTTGCTTCCTTGTGGCAGCTGCAACTTCTCAGAGGGAAAAATAAAATAATGTATTATAAAACAACAGAGCTATGGTTGACAGGCAGACTTAAGGAAACTTTAAAAGAGTAGAAAAAATATAAAATGATAAGCAAATTTTGGAACAAGATAGAGAATTAATATTTACTCTGTCTACCTTTAGGTGTTCTTCTGAATTGAGATCGTGACAGCACATTTCCTTCTAGATTTAATAATTCCAATAAATGGTGCCTTGCTATTAGAAACATTTCATGAAGATTTCAGTTGTCCTATTGTCATCAGGTTTTAGTGCCATCAAGTAGAAGAAATGCTATCAAATTAATGAGGAAATCTTAAAACCTGAATGGCACTAGCCATTTTATAACATCAGCATTTTCACTAACAAAATCGCTAACATTGAAAAGGTGGTAAATTTAACTGATCGCCATCATCATTAACGCTGTTTTATTTCATTTTCTTGTTTCGTTTGTTTCCTTGGTTCAGGCTGGTCAATGAACAGCCTTGTTTGTCTGAATTTGGTTTTATCTCCTGAAGTTCCATAAGGCTGGAAATTCAGCTCAGCCTTGCTTTCACTGAATGTGAAAAAGAAAAAGAGAAAAACTTTTCTGATAAATATTGATTTTTGTATTCTTTTTTTTTTAAAACCTCTCTCTGCCACAATTGACCTGACAATTTTCTGTTTTTCCAGAGGAAAATTTTGAGTTCAGAAAGTTTCTGTTTAAGTGGAATATCCATTAGTTCATTGTCATTTTTGGCAGGTATTGAGGATATAGATGCAAAAGAAATTTGGTGGGATGATGATGGATAGGTTAGGCTGAGATCCACGCATAATAATTTGTGAGGTTCATTCTCAATGTGGCAATGCATGAGGAAATTACACGAATAGCTGGGCACACAGTCAGTGAGTTTCTAATCTTTCATATTTTGAATTTAATATAATTCCCAACATAACTGTTTTGACGGTTTTGTCTGCATGTATGTGTTCTTCAACAGAATTGTCCAGTTAAGCTATCCAGGATTGCTATGCTTACAAAGCACAGTATTGGCAACAGACACAGTTACCTGCAGTAACTGCCTGCTACAGTGCAACATTGTGAAAGGGTTTCTAAAGAATGACAGCTTTAATTTTTCAGCCTCTGATTGCTTTTGAGAGACCTGAGAAGATAACTAAAAAATCAGGCTTATCCTCAGTATGTATCACTTTGCTAGAGAAGGGACTCCATCTATACTTAAAACATTTCCCCATATAGGAAACAAAAAAGCATGAAAACACTGAGCCAAAGGAACCAGAACCTTCTGCAGCAGAGAAAGTGCAAAACCTTCTTTCATCTTTGGATTTCAATTGAGCTCTGTGCTGCAAAATGAGCAGTAGATTTATTTGCAATTATTAGAATGATTTAAGAACTGCTATTCACTTTAGCAAGTAGGAGTTACAATGCAACATATTCAGCTCAGGAGAACACAGCTGTGAAGGTGGTTGATTGGCTTCTGTTGCATATTTAGGGAATTTAGGAAAACTGTGCCAGACTGAAAGAGGTGAGGGTAATAGCTGAGATTAACTAGAAAGAAGCTAAATCACTTTAGCAGTTCCTTAAAGAAAGCATGCAAAAGTGTTGGCTCACAGGAAGGTGTCTTCTAAATTTGGAAGCTCTTGTTAAATATGGCCCGGAATTAAATCCAAACCAGACTCTGCTAACATGAAATTTCCATTAAAAGTAATACTCCCGTAGCCTTACATCAAATTAAATTGTAGGTAAGTGACACTGTTATGTAGTTTGGTTTGCAAATTTAGGTTTGATTACAAAGAGAGTGGTCGTAAAATTACAGTAACATTTCAGAAACAGATCAAGTATGTATGTATGTATTTATTTATTTATTTATTTATTGTAAAATCTGAGGAAGAACAGGTTGAGACAGCTTCTCTTTCTGGGTGCAAAGCAAAATGACTCTGGAAACAAAAAGTGATACTGTTGTAACCAAGCCATAAGCGCAATATATTCTCTGTTGAAATAATAATCAGCTCCCACACTGAAATGGGAGATCCCAAGTCCACTTCCATCTGGAATGCCCTTTAATTCAGTAGTCAGCAGTTTCAAAGTTGGGGGATACAGTGTAGATTATTCTTGATTTTTAGGAGATCTCAAAAGAAATAAAATTCTGAAATCATCTTCCGTTTCAAGATGCATTTCCTTCTAATAATCTAGTTATGCAGCTTTTAGAAATGTAGATTTTTTTCCCTAGATGTTCAGTACAAAAGGCATTTACCTTACATAATTCTAGGTATAAATTCAATAAGGGGCAAGAAGAAGTTATCAAGTTGATAGTTCTTCCTTGAGGACAAAGGTAAACGGGAATAAATCTCATTAAGTACTTTTTCTTCCAGGAAAAGGATGTGACTCCGGATAGTAGGCTGCTGAGGCGAGTAAGAGAAGCTGCGTTCCAGACTGAAAATCTTTCTCCTTTTATGCATATGAAGACTTCCACAACCTTTATGGACTTTTTTCTTGCCCTTGCCATCTGCAATACAGTCCTGGTCTCCACAGCTACTGAGCCAAGACAAAGGGTAATCTAACTTTAAGTATATGAGGAAAACAGATTATGCTTCCATTTAACAAGACAGAGCAGTGTTCAGTGAAACCTGAAATGGTGAAAAATAGTTTGTTTGGGAGTTCTCTTCTAGTTCTTTTACCTTTTGTGTAATATCTGCTGTTTCCCTGCCTGTGTATATCCCTTCCTAACATGGCTTTTTATGTTTGATGAATAGCTATGGCTACCCCAGTATCCGCACTTTTTCTTATAGATTTTATATTACATATACTGTAAGAAGTATGCTGAAGATACTGGGTTCTCTCTGATCTCCCAGGCCATTGACAGAACTACAGGGGGCTTGGTTTCATCTCTGCTTCAGAGGTAGAGATACAAATCACCATCAAATTTGGATGCCAACTCACCTATGACTCCTCTACTGAATTCCCCCACCACAGTTAAATAGGAAAAAAAAAAGTTGCTTTTCTAATTAGCATAATCTACATACAGAAAAATATATTGAGGTTTTGAAAAGTATCTTTTAGTTCACATTTATTTGTTTTTTAACCATAGGTTTTCTCCTAGGTCACAGTCCCACCACCAATAAAACCTTCAGGAATCACCCTGGAGAAGATTCATCAGATATTTCAACGGCTAAAATTAGCAAGCCTTAGTCAGTCTTTTTCCTCTTCTCAGTCTAGTTCAGACCTAGGTGCTAGCTTCAGTGCAAAGAGCACCGAGGAGCATCTTGCTGTGTTGGATTGCTGTGACAACGGTGACAACTGCTGCAGTAGAGGCGATGAGCTCCAGGGCAAGGGCAGCACAGATATTGGTAGTGCTTCCTTGGATGAGGTTTTTAAATCTGTGACTAACAGTTCTTTGCCAACAGACTTTTGTTATGAGGCTGAGAGCCCAGATGAGGCAGCGCTTGTCTATGCTGCCCAGGCATATAGTTTTACTTTAGTGTCCCGAACTCCTGAACAGGTGACCGTACGGTTGCCACAAGGCACACTCCTGACTTTTGATATTCTCTACACTTTGGGATTTGACTCAGTAAGGAAAAGGATGTCTGTGGTGGTGAGACACCCTCTAACCAAGGCAATTGTTGTCTACACAAAAGGAGCTGACTCTGTTATAATGGACTTGCTGGAAGACTCTTCCAAAGGTAATTAGCCAATGAGCTTTCTGTTGTGTCTCCTATAAAGAAGCACAAGACGTTTCCAGTACTCTTTTCTGCATGAAATATTATGTCTAAGCATTAGAAGTATAAAAAAAGAATAAGCTTTCTCTAGTGTTATCCCTGCAGATGAGAACTGAGGTATTTATTTAAGCTGAGTAGTGCTTAGAATAAGGAATGGGCTTATTAAAATTCACTGACAGCGCTAACCCATGTGGATTGTGTACTCTGCAGTAATACTGTCATAAGGGCCTGACCATTGTATTTCAGCTTGTCAGAAAGAGTGCTATAACATTAACAAACAAACAAACAAACAAACCCAAGCAATGTTATCTTAAAGAAAACAAGGATTTTTAGCAAGATTTCAGCTTATGCACAGCCAACATTTTTGAGCTTTTAAAGGAATTGCTATTATACTGGAATCAGTTTTCTCTAATGCCCACTCTTTTTTAATCTTAGGCCATTAGGTCTGAAGTTATCTGTGCTTAAAATATGGAATCTTTTCCTTGTATTTCACAGCTGAAATTAGTGCAGAGAAGAGAATGAAAAGAATAAAAGAAAAAACACAGAAGCATCTGGATTACTATGCCCGTGATGGCCTACGAACTCTGTGCATAGCTAAGAAGGTAGGAGGGCATTAGCCTAATACTGTTTACAGCTTTACTCTGCACATGTCAATAGATTTATTAGAAAAGTGTAATGGTTATAAGTCTTTCTGCTTCAGAGAACAAGCCAGATACAGCTCATCTTCTTGTCCCTCTATTTGATTGCTCTGCAGTCTTTTTTTCCTTTTTTCCTCAGTGTGAGTAGATGATGGATTTTTGGTCAGCCTCAAAAACATTCATTTTCTTTTTCTCTCATGGTAACTCTGGCTGACCCTCTCTACAGTGATTCTAAGCAAGAAATAAAAAGTCCGCAGAGGAGCCAACCTTTTTCTGTTTTGCTTTGCATTCAGCTTTCAAAAATCTTGCCCTCAGCCTGGGTTAGTACATCTTAGCCCGGTACTTTAATACAGAAGTTGTCTATGTGCAACAAATAGGTCATATTCAAGCTCTGGAGAAAATGTAGAGCAACTTTCAGAAACTGTGTGTTCCAGTTCAGAGTCCCAGCTAAGGGCTGTGTGATCAGGAGTTTCTATAGGTCATGTTTTTAAGTCTCAGCTGTAGGCCATTTAGACAAACAGGAAGGCAGGTCTATTTTTCTCATTACTACTAGTTCTTGCAGTCTTCTCTTAGAAAAGTTTGTGTCATTTTAAAGATGACACAGTACAACAGTACTTTACCAGCCTGGATAGCAGTTAAGTCTCTCTGATCCAGAATGTTGGCATTCTTCTCTTATTTAAATTTAAAATGAGCTCTGTTTAAATTGTGTTATGCAGGTCTTGAATGAAGATGACTTTCAAAAATGGACCAATTTTCGTCGGGAGGCAGAAGCTGCAATTGACAACAGAGATGAGCTGTTAATGGAGACAGCGCAGCATCTGGAGACCAAACTCACCTTGCTGGGTAGCTAAAAATAAGAATCGTCATTGCGTGAAGTATCACTTGCTCTCCTGTGATATTCTTTGCAATCACACAGAAAACAGCTTATACTAACTTATGTCAAAAAGTCTTCCTCTGAGGTTTGGAAATCTCAGGGCTAGAGTATACAGTCCAATGACAGTGTCTAAACAAGTTCTTGTGCATTTTGAGCAGCAGTAACTTTGAAAAAGTGTACTGAAATTATCACATGACAGGAGCAAAGAACATGTACATCAGCTGTTACTGTGGCTCAGCTGACACAGTAGATAACGAAGTTCCCATAATTCAATCATGTGTCTGTGTCCTTAGATAAACCTATAAAATACTATAAATTAACTTCAGCTTGAGCACAAATTCCAAGGGAATTTTGATAATTAAACTGTATTCTAAAAAATGGTAACTTAAACACATAGGCATTTTTGCTAGTGAATTGCTGCTGTTGTTGCATTGTCACGTCTGCCTTCTGCACTTTGTAAAAGGATATTTCGTGTTAAAACTTACACTCATTGGCACTTGTGCATCATCCATCACTGTCGTATCTAACAACGCTATTCTGTTAAATTATGGAGCACTTCAGTGCTTTCTTTTCTATTTTGTTTCCAAACATTTTGTTCTTTTGGACTTTGATTTTCAGAGTTCTCTCAGTCTCACGTTTCTGTGAATACAATCTGTGCCCATACTTCATTATCCTGAATTTCTGTGATTGCAAGCTATTAGCATTACGACTTCTTATAATCTCTGCAGTGATTTAAAAAATTAGAGTAATAACAGTAAATGGCATAAGCAGAACCACATAAGAGGTAATGTAGATCTTGTCAGAATCTGTTACCTTTGCCAACTCTTAAGGCTCTGTGTGCTTTCATACTTTATTTCACAAAAAAAGTGTTCTTTTAGCTTAAATCTATCTTTAATGTATCACAGTTACAGCATCTTCAAACTGACCTCTAGTGGAAGAGATAAGAAGAAAAGTATTAGAACATTCAGATGCTAATTTACCATCAGGACGAGCGTTGGCATCTGCTTCTAAGTTTGTGCATTTTCAGAAAGAATACTTACTGTACCTTTTCTTCTCCTTTTGACGGGTGAAGCCCCTAACTTGACAATAGGGATAACATTCATTTAAATAGTCAAAGTTCATCTTTTCTGGTTGCTTTGATGGGACTTAATGCAGTATTTTAAAAATGCATATGGTGTAATTCCTCTGCCAGTACACTGTCATTTTGGATTATTAAGAATTGTTCTAGCATTGTCATTTTGAATTATTAAGAATTGTTATGGCGTTGTTCTAGCAACGAGTAAAATGAAGAGCCAGAACTTGATTGCTGACACATTCAGATCTTAATCCAAATGCAGATCTTGTGCCTCTGTGCTTATTTGCTGGACAATACCTTGGCTCAGCTCTTGACAGGTTCAGGATCATGACTGGAAGCCAAGACCTTTTCTTAGAAAAGAAAATAGCAGCATGATTTCCAAATGAAAGAAAACTAGTTCACTAGTTTTTCTGTTTGCCCAGGAGCAACAGGGATTGAAGATCGGCTGCAAGATGGAGTGCCTGACACTATTGCGGCTCTTCGAGAAGCTGGGATAAAAATCTGGGTGTTGACAGGAGACAAACAAGAAACAGCAGTTAACATTGCATATTCCTGTAAACTCCTGAACCAGAGAGACACTGTCTTCACCATTAACACTGAAAATAAGGTGAGTACAGAGAAACGCACAGAATCTGCTGTCTTTCCCTTTCTTTGTGTCTTGCAGCTTGGCACTGTTTTGCTTTAGGCTGCATTCAAGACAAAACAGCCAACCAAAAACCCACATAGCAGCATTAGGCCATAAACTCTTTAGACCACACGTAACTGTGAATTGAAACACAAGACAGTTATGTAGAGTTTTATTCAATTAAAACACACTGATTTTTCCAAATGAATATATTCTTAAAAAAATTACCTGAATAGTGAGCTTTAGAAAGAAGGTAATATGCAGTTTAAGTGCTTGATTCCTTAATAATATTGATATCTGGCTTTTTACCTTGCAATGCAAATTTCAGTTACAATGATATTTTAACTCTAGGTCATATCTGTAGGAAGACATTTAGAAAGTACTGTATGAGTCAGTCTGGGAAAAGTATGCAGGTGTAGATTTAATTAAATTCAGAACTTTCTAGTCACATGTTCCCTAATAGGATTAGGCTTAATCAGAAATTTATTAGTGAACAGTTTAACCCAGTATCTTTTTGTGCAAGCACCATTTCACCTTCTTGGAAACCTAAATATGGTTCTTGTGGGCCAGGTAAAACCACAGTCACTTTCTTGACATTCCATGTGGCACACATAACTGTTGACGTGCACAGATATTCCCCAAATTTCTATGGACAATAAGAAGGTCAGGCAGTAAGCAAAGCAAATGTACTCCAAAACGGGGATAATCATTTCAAGGGTGCGTCTGTCAGCTCCTGTGACTCACTAAAATACAGTGAACAGTCTGTGGTGCAATCTATGGCTATTCCTGAAACTGTCTGAACGGAAGATAGAAAACAGAGTCCTAACTTTCGAAGAGGGTAAATGCCATTAAGGCTGGTGAAAGTAAAAGTCTTTAGAAAAGCAACCTTGGCTTTTGCAGGTTGTGAAGCAACATAAGTAGGGTACCAGGAAAACCATGCCTTGCTCTTGGAAAGCAGAATGGCCACCACTGTGCACAGCCTAGCATCTCATCCCTCCGGGCATCCTGGTGGGACAGATGGCTTTGTGAGATGGATGTAAGGGAGAGAGAGTTCAGGCGTTATAGTTAAACCAGACCCGTTCACTAAGGAGAGGTCAGCCCTGATCATCACTAAAGCCCAAAAGCAGGGTCCAAAATGCCAGCTGCGATGCCCTTTTTTATGTTCTTGTTCGTGACCTCTTACTTCCCATATAGCCCTGGATGCCCCTGAGATGCCTCAGGCAGCAGCCGCTGCCCTTTTCCCAGTGTGCTGCTCTATCCTTTTTATGCAGCGTACACTTGTGGCCCATACTCAGCAATAACAGGAATTACCATGAGACGAGCCTTTCTGTGGGTGGACAGGAGGCTGAGGAGGGAAGGCAGGGCTTCTTTCTGCAAGTGGGCAAGTCACTGGTCTCGGTTGCCTCAGTTTTTCTCCCCACAAACGGGGGGTTACTGATACGAGCTTGCCTTTCTCTATAAAGCTATTGTGAGGATTAATAAATATAGTTAAAATACTGTTTTACTTGTGATAGGCAATTGTATAGAGCAGTTAGATGGCCTACTTTCTAACTGCTTTTGTCTGCAGTTAGTAGCTCTCCAAACAAGAATAAAATCCTATGCAAATGTCTCTCTCTTTTAATGTCACGGAAATAGGGAAACACGCAAAGACGATATGGAATTTGGCATGGAATACATTCCCTGCTTCAACGTGTAATTTCATTTGATACGCATATCTGCTTTAATGGAAGGCAGAATGAATATATTGAGGATGGAAATTAGAAGATGGTTTCTGTCAGAGAAGCGATGCTGCAGGCAGGACCACCCTGGCTCCAGGAAACGCAGGTGTGTGCACTTACCCATAGCACCCTGCATGGCCCTCCATCCAGGCTCAGATGCAAGCTGCGTTCATATGGGTGCTTGTGTAAATACCTGAGGTTCAGTGGGCACTGGAGTTGCTCCATAAGAAGATTGAGTTCCCTCCCTTCCAAAATGAAGCCAAAGACACTGGTTCTGAAAGAGTCTCCCAATGGCAGCAGTGGGGGAAAACAAATAATAGATATGAAGCGTTTAACCCGTTAATTTTGCCAAAGTTAAGCCCTGAACCGGCTTCAGTGGGAAGGGACTCTCTTCACCCCCTGAGCCCAGCAGCTTATTCAAACACTAAAAATTAGATATCTTCCAGGAAGAAGCAACACAAGGAGGTAGTTTGGGGGATTCATCTAAAAAGGCAAGCCAAGGCAAACCAGGAATTTCCACTACAATTTTTGGGTTGTTCACAGAAAGATGATGCTTCTTCAGTATTTTTTAGAGGTTTTAAGTGTGCAGGCTAGATGCAGCTTTTTATTAGATGTCAGAGGCACATTTGATTCCAGAACCTCCCACTTAAGTGTAATTTAAATCTTGCAAACATCCTACACATGTACCTTATGCAACATAAAGTGAAAATAACGTTTTAGAACTGAATCATCACTCAATAAAGCTGACAGAAAAGGTAGAAAAGGGAGTGATTAGCTCCTCAGGTATTCAGCGCCATGCCACAGAAGGAGGACTTTTAGTACTAACAGGCAGCAAAATAACGTTTAGATCATTCTGGGTTTTCTCTGATAGGGGTGTGCCAATTTAGGAGATCTGTATGAGAGAGGTAAAAGTGCTCCCCTTAAATCTATCTGTATCTGATACTGTCAATTTCCAGTTGTTTGCATCAAAAGGGGGACTTTGGTCCAAAATGAGGCAGTTTTGCTAAGAGGGAAAGATTTAGTTTGTGTTTGAGGCACAGTGCTGGGCAATATGAAGCTTTATTTCTGTCCCTAACTGTGACCTAGAAAAGGCCAAACTGTCAAAGTTACTGGATAATTTTGAAAATCTGAACCTCTTGTTTCTCTACCACAGTTTATTTCCGAGGGAAGCAAATGCTGCAATATCTCATATCATTTGTACCAGAATGACATATTTTAAATCTCCTTTAGAAAAAAAGGGATTTTTTCTTAATTTCTGAACTCTCAGCATTGCAAATACAAATATGTCCTCCTGATGTGAAGATTATTTTCTTTTTTTTTTTAAATAATTCCTTACTACAGTTAACTAGCTGATAAGATGCGTGGTGTTTTCACTGAAGGATTTGATGATGTCATTGAAATAATCTCCAATCTGATGAATCGGTGCATTTCTCAGTCAGTTTTCCCTAATGTTTATCTGATAGACTTAATACCACTGGCATGATTATACAAACATACGCTTTGTAAGGTGCTGTGCTGTAAAGGGAGATGGAGATAACTATTTCTAGAACCGCTTCTGTTTTCTCACAGGAAACTTGTGAATCTCTCTTGAATTTAACCTTGGAAGAGGTGAAGAAGAATTATGAGGTTGAAAAACCATGGAGGAGATTTTTTGGCATTATCCCAACGTCTTTCTCAGCCTCTGAGGCCCCCAGTCCTGAGTTCGGACTGGTGATTGATGGACAGACGCTGAACGTCATCTTCCAGGGGGGCCTGGAGGAGAAGTTCCTGGCGCTGACGAAGCACTGCCGCTCGGTGCTGTGCTGCCGGTCCACCCCTCTTCAGAAGAGTATGGTGGTCAAGCTCGTCCGGAGGCAGCTTAAAGTGATGACCCTGTCCATAGGTACTTCCATTCTGACTCTCACAGGAGAAAGGGGGAAGCAGGTTCCTTATGAGTTACGGAAATGTATGGAATATATTGTATGAGCCATCTCTTGTGCCTCAGAGATATACAGTGGGAAAATAGCATCGAATAGTCTTTCCTGATCAAAAACCATGTGAAAGTCCTTCTTCAGCTTTCACTGAGCAAATCTGGCCCCCTTTTAAACAAGACGAAGGCACTCCAAATTCAGAATCTCCCAGCGGTCCCTTTCATGCACATCAGTACAAACGTATGTACACATTCCCTCCAGAATGCCCTTGCTTTGGGCGTAGAAAGCACTCAATAGTTGTCACTCTTTTGTCTTCTCATAAAGCCCTATTCCTGTCAGATTTTCCCAACTGGTGAAAACAGAGTTATCCCAAGAGTGGTATTAAGGGCTGACTCATTTGCTTTTTACCTCCAAATAATGTGAAACACTTTCAGTTTCCTATTCCACTTTTGATAAGTGATCCTACTAAAATCCTTGCAGAATTGATTTTTATGACTTAAAACTAAAAAATACACTTCTGTGGACCAGAGAGAAAAGGAAGAGTCTGATGTATTTTAAAATTTCTTGCTTTGCCTTAGAGTTCAAAATACAAGCTTTCAGCCTTCCGCTTCATTTATTTTGCTTTACCAGCTAACCTAATTCACAGTCTCCATATTGCAGGCAACAACCATGGCTGTTCTTTCCATGGAAATTTCGTTATGTATTTAATATATTGCTGCAAGTTGAAATGAGCACAATAACTCCTGAAATTGGCTTGTTACATTGTCAACTGCAATCAAATTTATCTTATAATTTGGAGAATTCAGTGAAGTAGGGTGCTGCAAAGCACAATGCTGAGCATATGGAGTTCACCGAGCAGAAACATACAAACCAATGCAGGTGTAGATGGTGTCGGGATGTCCATGCCACCACCCAGCCAGTCCCAATGTCGAGCTTAGCCCTGGTGGATCTAGGTCTCCTGGGAAGGAGAATGTTCCAACCATGATCAGAGCCCAGAGGTCATAATTGCTTGATGCTGAGTATCAGTTGCCCTAATTAAGATGCCTTTGTTTGTCAGCATAGCTAGGGGGGGTTTCTTGTTCTGATATAGGCATTTTGTATTAAGCATCCTCTCTTGCACCTTTTTCGTTCCCTCCTGTGTTCCCATTCTAGGTGATGGTGCAAATGATGTAAGTATGATTCAAGCAGCCGATGTTGGAATTGGAATATCTGGCCAAGAAGGCATGCAGGTATCCCTTCCATTTATTTCCTTTCCTCTTTTGTTACGTGGTCTCTTGCTGCTTAATAAGTTTCATAGCAGCACTGTACTCTTGTCATCTTAAAAATGCAAGTTGGCATCATTCCTGTCGCAAATTAATATGCAGTTTGTAATTATGGGTCCAGCCAAAAAAGAGTGTTTTGAGCCAACAATTAGCATGCATGGACAAACGTGCGTTTGCTCATAAGCCTGGAAAATTAGCAGATGCCTGTCCAGTGTTAGGTTAGCATCTGGTTTCTGAATCATCTCTGCTATAGCATTTCCAGGTTTTGTTGATCCTCTTTCAGTGTTTTCTGCCCCAAATTCTTTCTCACACATCCTCCTCCCTCATTCTAAGATGGAGAGCTCTGCAGAGATAGAAAGTTCCAACTATTTTCTCAAGGTTGGGTTTTTTTCTACCATATTCAACAGTAGGAAATCATTTCAATGTCCATGTTCAAATTTCATCATGTTGGGTGGGAAAAAGATATATTGTAAATTAACTTCTATTCTTTTTACCAAAGGCTGTGATGGCTAGTGACTTTGCAATATCCCGATTCAAGCATCTCAAAAAACTCCTTCTTGTCCATGGACATTGGTGTTATGCTCGCCTGGCAAAGATGGTGATTTACTTTTTCTATAAAAATGTGGTAAGATTATTAAAATTCTGGAAGTTCTCATCCCAGCAAGGGTCAAGTCCAGGGATGGGGGGTTTTTTGCTTTGTTTTTGGTTTTTGCAGGTTATACTTTTGTTGTGGTTTAACCCCAGCCGGCAACTAAGCACCACGCAGCTGCTCACTCACTCCTCTTCCACCCAGTGGGATAGGGGAGAGAATTGGGGAAAAAAGTAAAACTTGTGGGTTGAGATAAAGACAGTTTAATAGGACAGAAAGGAAGCAAATAAAAATGGTAATAATAACAATAAAATGACAATAATACTAATAAAAGAATTGGAATATACAAAACAAGAGATGCACAGTGCAATTGCTCACCACTCACCGACCAGTGTCCAGTTAGTTTCTGAGCAGTGATCCACCACCCCCCAGCCCTCTCCCCCCAGTTTATATACTGGGCATGACATCCTATGGCATGGAACACCCCTTTGGCCAGTTTGGGTCAGCTCTCCTGGCTGTGTCCCCTCCCAGCTCCTTGTGCCCCTCCAGCCTTCTTGCTGGCTGGGCATGAGAAGCTGAAAAATCCTTGACTTAGTCTTAAACACTACTTAGCAACAACTGAAAACATCAGTGTGTTATCAACATTCTTCTCATACTAAATCCAAGACATAACACTATACCAGCTACTAGGAAGAAAATTAACTCTATCCCAGCTGAAACCAGAACAACTCTCTTACTTTTTATGAAGCTGCAGTTCCTGTTTCTTCACTTTGCAAGTTTATAGTATGCTACCTCCTTCTTAGTAATGTGCTGCATAAAGCATTGAGGAAAATATGGGTTCTAAATATTTTGAAATAGCATGATTCCAGAGGGGAAAAGGACCTAAGGCTAGTAACTTTTAAATGGTAGTTCAAGAAACTTTATTAATAATACCCATGACCTCAAAATAAAATTTGCATAAAGAAGAGCAGATTATTAGTGCTAGAACATAGAAGATGATTCTGTAGTAAGAATTGTTTGCCTGTGAAATCTCTGGATTTTTGCATTTAATTTGATAGGAACCACTTGCAAGTAATGATGCAGTCATATCTGGCATTTTTATTAAAAATTTAATGTATATGCAAATGAGCTGTTCATTGAAGAATAATGTGAAGTGGAAAAACCTGATAGTAGTACAGTTTCTACAAGACTGCAAACAAGTCCATTTGACATGAAATACACTCTTAGCGTGAAAGACTATTTACTTAGAATTCAAAGCATCTGTTGGTTGGGGGGTTTTTTAATAATTTTGAATAAGGATTAATTCTTATCACTGTTAAAATTTGTAGTGGAAATGGAAACTTCTTTTTTCTTGATTGGGCATCCTTTTAGAGTTCAAAGGATATTTATTTGCAATGCGTAATAGCTCTCCAGACTGGGATGCTGCTGTTCTATTATCTCCCCAGTACCATTAGGGAGCAGGAGGCCTTTGATTCCACAGGGACAACCAGTTTGTAAAAGGATTTTAAAATCTGGTGCTCAGAGCTGTGAACAGTTTACTTAATTGTTCTCTGCTATTTTCTTAAAGAAACCTAATGGCTTTTAAAAAGCCTTATCACAGTGGCTTGGCGTGAATTAGACCTTTAAGATATACTTCTTTACAGAATAAAGTGCAGAGCTCTCTACTGAAGGTACCTTTAACCAAAATAATGTCTTCTTGGGAGACTCTGGTAATAACCAATGTACTACATAAACCTCTTAGGTGAAACTATGAGAGACATAGACCATCTATGCGTTGCAAACTAAAGGGTCCAGATCAGCTGTAATGGTAGGGAACAGCATGGGGAAAGGAAAAGGATGTACAGAAGAGGCCACAGGAAAGGTGCCGCTTCACGACTTCCACAACCCAAAAAGAAATGAAATCGCATCAGCATGAACGGTGTTCTTCTACGCGTGTAGGGAGCCACGGTTCGGCTCGTAACAGTATGTTGTGTTTGTATTTGCTTCCCTACAGAGCTACGTCAACCTGCTCTTCTGGTACCAGTTCTTCTGTGGGTTCTCAGGCAGCACAATGATAGATTACTGGCAGATGATTTTTTTCAATCTTTTCTTCACCTCGATGCCCCCTCTTCTCTTCGGAATCCTGGATAAAGATGTTTCTGCAGAAACACTTCTAGGTTTGCCCGAGTTGTACAAGAATGGACAAAATTCAGAGGTATGTCTTGACTGCTGAAATAACTGCTTGATAAGCCAAAGGACCACAGGGTTTTGGTTTTGTGAGGAGGGAAGGAAGAGAAGAGTTTAGACTTACTTGGAACCAAATGTCCCATTTATGGTTTCTAGTTTACTGATGTCCACTAAAAGAAGGTATAATTGTAGCTGTCAGAAGAACTGGTAAGGAACATATGATTGAAGTTTCTTCCTGGAAATGAGGCTGGGTGCTTGGTCATAGTTGGAAGATGTAACTGAGAAGATTTATTCTGCCATTAAATATATGAAGCCAGTCTGGCACCAGCATGCTGCATTTTAATAGGTAAAGTGATGTGCTAGTGAATCAGCCCTGTATTTGGTGTTTCTGATCTGAAGAAGAGATGATGGAGCAAATATGTGTGTGTGCGTGTATATACGTACACACCAAAATATATAGACAATTTTGCAGTGAAGACATGGGGAGAAATAAATAAAACAGGGTGAGAAATGTAACAAATGAGGGTAAAATAGTTTAGCTGATCCCTGATTAAACTCTGCTCACATTTGGTGCTTTGAACAGTCTCAACCTACTGAAGAAGAAAAGCTTGTTAAAAAGATTACAGCAAAAAGTGACAAGAAAACGCAAACCCTTAAATCAATAAACAACCTGACATTTTTTTTCTATTCTCAGGTTCAGAAATATACCTATTAATACATAAAGGATTTTGTCACAGTTTGGTGTCTAGGCTGTTCCAGGCATGAACTGTTTCATTTGTTTACTTCTTTTTCTTTGAATAGTCAGTATTGCTAACCATCAGAAAATATGCATGAAATATGTTATGTTTTCACCTCAGTTTGCCTGTTAGGTTTAGAGAGGTCTGATCTCTGTATGTTTGTGAGGAGCACACATATACAGACGTACATACCTGGTTTTGCATATACATAAAGTACAGTAGCACTTATTCCCAAATTGCCTTAACATTTTTAATAGGAAATTATGAAAATGTTAATGAGCAAAATTTGAAGCAGCCTTAGTTTTAAATCACAAAATTGCAGGGTACTTAGGAATTCTTCTCTCTCCTCCTTTTTCTCCTAATACCTACTTTCATCATCCTGGACTGTGATTTTTAGCACCGATGAACTGGTGGTTCACATCGTGTTTAATGATATTTTGAAAAACCAAGGCAAGGGAGTACAGGACTTGAGGATTCTCTGTAGGACTTTCCATTCCTTTTCTTAGGAGCTCTTGGACCTCACATATATGCAAAATATATGTTCTTTACAACTTTGAAGAGGTCATTGTTGTCGCTTTGGCATTTTGTCTGCGTTAAAACAACAGGAGCCCAGCCTTCTGTCACTCCAACAATGCATCCCACTCCATGGGAGCTGTGGCCCCACAGGTTGCTAGATAAGTTTAAATATGACAAGTAGTCAAATTAAAATGGGACAAAATAGATGTTTCAGTGGAAGGAACCTTAAAAGAAAGGAATTTTGATCAATTCTATAGCTCTAGGAAGAGCTTTGTTTGAAAGAGAATTTGAGGAATGGGGTCCTTTGGAGAGGGATGGGGCATTCATGACTTTCAGCTTTTAAGACCCTTAGTTGACTGGCTAATCTTCCTAAGGTCTGTCTTTAGTTGACACAGAAAAAATGCCAGCTCAGAGATAAGCCTGTGGTCTAAATCAGCTGCTCAGGAGCCATTTACTCATGAAGGGAGACCAGTTAGCTATAATCAGTAGTCTGAATGGAAGAATAACAGGCAGCAATTATGTCTGCAGGACAGACTAGAGATGTGTGTCCAGTCATAATGACTGTTATCTATAAACTCCTGCAGATATACAAGCTGTCAACTTTTATTTTTACAATGTTGGATGCCTTCTACCAAAGCCTCATTTGCTTCTTTGTCCCCTATTTGGTAAGTACCAGGTTCATTAATATTCTCATTCTCCTATCCCCCTTAAAAAACAGAAAAATTTGCTTCCGAATAGTCAGGGCTCATCACAGTCTATCTGCCTGCTTTCTAGACATACAAGGACTCTAACATAGATGTGTTTTCCTTTGGAAACCCCATCAATACCATCTCCCTCCTGACCATTCTCTTGCACCAGGCTCTAGAAATGAAAACATGGGTATGTATTTGACCCGTCCTGTTCCTGTGACTTTTTTTCTTTTATGAACATAGCATACTGTATAGACATGGCATTGTCTTTCAGAGTCATTTACCTGAATTCTGGGTCACAAAAAGTAACAGATGCACTGAGATTTCACAACGTACCAGAATTGATTATTACCCTCAGGATAATACCTTCATGTGAATAGCGACAGAATTTGCTTCTACTGTGCCTTTGGACAGGACAGTACATAATTTTTACATACTTCAATATATGAGGACGTGTTTCTTAAAGAACTGTATTCACTGTCACTGTTGTTTTGTAAGATAATTTCCAGGTATTTCTCCTACTATACTTTTCAGTAACAGGGACTATTGAATACGTTCTTTCCAATTTGTCTTTGTAACCTCCTGTCTTACACCCAGAGTCAGGGTTTCGCAAGCATCACTGTCATTTTGTGCAATTCTGCTTACAGACCCTGTTCCATTTGGTAACGATGATTGGCAGTGTGGTGTTTTACTTCGTCTTCTCTCTGATCTACAATGCCGCCTGCGTGGTCTGCAACCCTCCCACCAACCCCTACTGGGTTATGGAGAAACAGCTTTCAGACCCCATCTTCTATTTGCTGTGTCTTATTACCCCAGTCATCGCACTCTTGCCAAGGTTTGAATGATGCACTGTTTTCATCTCCATTTTCATTTTGTGGATTTGTAGGCATTTGAGTGAAATAACAATAGTGATGTGTATGGATATGTGATATGTCGGGCAAATGTGTTGCAGAGGGATAAGCAATCAGTGTGGAAGTCAGATGCCTGGGTTCAACTTTCCAGTTCATGAACCATTAATTTATTCAGTTATATAACCCTAGATAAGTCACTATATATCTGCTGCTTTTGCTTTCCCATCAGGAAACCCTTTCTTTCTGGGGTACTTCAAAGTTTACCAGTACAAATCTGCTACACGATTGTTCACTATCATAAACACAATGTTGTTGAGCTGATCAAGACTAGAAAGCAAGCCTTTGAAATATTCCTATATGTTTTGAGACTTACAAATGTATTTTGTTTCTTAAGTACATGATAGTGCATTACTAAGCCAAATTTGAGAACATGTTTCCATATGAAATCATTTTCTGCATCCAGAATTTTAGTTTTACTCTGTGCAACAAATCAGGTATGTTAAAGATAGCTTTAACTGCAGCCGAATAATATTTGGAGAGGGATAATTCTTTTGATAGGTTGCTGAAAAAAAACTAGGTTGAAAAACATAATGATTCTGCTCCCATATATGTATATGGTAACATTACTACTTTTGGTGCTTGATACCTGAATCATTCTTTAAGCAGATATGCTTTGTCTGAGTTGCACCACTTATTTAAAATCCTTATTTGTGTTTGCACAATGAAAGAAATGGGTTGGTTTGACTATCTTGCTAGTCTCCCTCTCATCCTAATTGTCATGAAGTAGTGCAGCACACTGGTATTGCAAGAATCAGGAAAATATTTTTAGTATCTGATTTTGTAAGTGCTTTAAGGCATTAGAATCTGAGGTTTAACTTTGAAAAGAAACCTTTCAAGACTAGATAATATTTTTCTTCAAATTATTATTATTATTTCCCCATTTGAGTTGAGATGCTCTTGTGATTTCATGTTACATTATATAACTTCAGGTCAGGATAAACAACGTATAGTTCAGTAAGGTCTCTTGTCTTCTAGGCAGGGCATCCTTTTCCAGTCTGTTTTGCTCCTGTGTGATTTTTGTCTTCCTATCAGCCCTCATTCACACTGTCATTTCTGACCCTGAGCTTTCTACCGAGAGCTACATCAAACACGTGGTTAGAGAACTCGTATCTCCATCTTGGGAATTCAGCAAGGTTAAGATTGTTGCTGCCTCAGCAGGATACTGAGCTTTAAGATTTGTATCTTGATATCTTCAAAGTTGGAGAACTGCTGTTCTTTCATGTAGGAACCCCAGATTATTTTCTGCAGAGTCCTCAGTTCACGGAATATCCAGCCCCCAGTTTCTGCTACAGCTTAGCTGTCAGCATATCACAGCAGTGGTGAAACCACCCTTTGTTAAAATGCACTTAATTTTAAGTTTCAGTTGGTCCATCTCACCGTGCTGCCTGCTCCCTGTCTCCTTCAGAAACCAGTTGGAGCCTTGAGATCCTGGTTTCTTTCTAAAAGGCTTTGTTAAAATCCTTGCTCTTCTCGCTTCTTCCTTTTTGCTGCTGCCTTCTGTGCTAGCTGCCACGTCTGAGACGCTGCAGGTGCTCCGGGGGGCTCGTCTGTGCCCTGCCTGCGCGCAGCCTTTCCTGGAGCGCTGTCTGGCAGGGCTTTGCAGCGCATCCTCTGTGCATCTGCATCTCAAAACTGCCTCTGAGCTTTGTTTTGGGACACAGACTGCACAGCATTAGGTACGAAAACCCTTGAGTCTGGGAAGCAGCGAGGGATCGGAATTTCATGGTCATTCATTGGCAAGGGAAGACAGTGAGTCTCTTGGAGGATTTCAACGTACGAACCAGATCTTTTTCTGCAGCTGTGGAAGGCAGACTGCCGTCTGCCAGGAGGCCCTGCAGAGGCCCAAGAGGTACCTGAGTCTCGTACCCTGCAGGGCTGTGGGAAGGGCAGGAGCAAATTAAAGCACTTCACGGGATGGACAACACAGTTCTCCTTCCCTTCTCTCTCCTCCTGTCTGGTCCACCTGCAACTTGCACAGAAGATACAGAGGACAACATGATCCACACCAGATCTACACAGATGGACCTGGGATCTCTGTAGTTGTGCTCTTAGCTGTCCAACTGTAACTAGCAACTGCCCAGTTCCCAGACTTGAGATGCTATGGGATTGACCAGCCTGAGCACAAGCACAGCAAATATGTTTATCCACTCCTACTTGTGCAGATAGGCCTGGGAAATCCATTGCCTTAAAGGCCCTTTCTGTACTTAGTCTAGCTTGTTAGGCTTTTTAATCTTGTTATACTTATTTATGCATACATTTAGCAGCAGGATGTGAAGAAGGCAGCTTTCTTAACGCAATTTCAAAGAATCCCCGTGTTTGTTTTAAAATGCATATTGAGGCCATCTATGTAAAGGTCAAATCCTATTAGAAAGATGCTTTGAGAAAGACTTTGGTTTTCAGACAAAACTGACAAGACACGGAGAGAGGAAGCGTGTTCTCTCACTGCACACAACATACAGTTATATAAGTTCTCTGTCCTGCAAAGGGCAGACAGGACACTTTTTTTCTTATTGCTTCCTGAGAAATCAACAAGCCGAGGTTTTTAAATTTCTGGGCTTGTGTTACGTATCAAATTAATATTCCTTCTTTAGCCTGTTTTAGCAGTATAAATATAATCTCAATCTCCTCAAATACTGCATCTCTTGGTGAGCTTCTGTGTATCTTTCTTGCACTGTTCAACAGTCAAGTAGTTCTAGTATCATTTATTTAGTATTTTAGTATTTAGTATCTCTACAGGTCAAGATAAGTGTTACATGTTGTGTTAAGATCCAGGAGTCAACTTTAATCTACCAGCTATAAAGTGTCTACCAGATGCCTGCAGAGCACTGGAAAATTAGCAACTGGATTTGTGTTATGTGATGTAGATTATGGAAGGAACCCACTGGTAAAACAATCCATTCTCTTTCTCTTCCATCAGGTTCTTTATTTTTGCTCTACGAGGAACCTTTGGAACATCTCTGATTCTGAAAGCACAGCAAATAGATAAACTTCCTAAAGCGCAACAGGATCATGAAATCCAGAAATTGAGGTCAAGAGAGCAAACTACTTCTGGTGCACCTGTAGCATTGCCTACATCTCATGATGACCTTGACCAAAACATCAGCCACTTATGTGTGTCACCATTTTTACATCCAGTGGCAACAGCTGTGTCTCATGGGGACACAGAAAATCAGGGACTTTCTGCCTCTGAAGTGAATCCTCTCAGAAAAGAGACACCCGAAGAAGGCTACTATTTCTTTAATAAGTGGGCAGAGGAAGAACCTACTGCTACAGACTCTTCAGCAGGACCTTTCTCTGGCCATTACCTCCTTGTACCCAGCAGGGTACCAACTCCTGGACAGGACAGTGGCAAACTGAGTAAAGATAATGCTAACAGTTTTAACCAGGGAAGCCATCGGCGGTCTGTGAGTGCAGTGACACTCTGAAGGAACAAACAGAAATGGGATCCACAGCCCATGTGGAGAAGAATACCATAGGGAAAATAAAAAGTCTATTTGTACTTAACTGTGATGCTCACTGCAAAAGGAGAGAGAGACATGTGGAGTAGTGCAATAACATCTCTAATATGCAACTTTTCCTAAGTGCATGTATAGTTTGGGTTTGTCATTACCTGACTTCTTGATCTTCCTAGTTTTGTCTCATTAGGGGAATGTTACATAAGCATCACACAGTTGCTGAGAAATGTATAATTACTTTCTTTCATCAAGGAATATTTTTCTTTCACAGTAATAGGGAATAATTGTACTAGTGATGTTTCAATGTTATTATGCTATTGAGGTAATAGAAAGAGAATCCATTCTATATTAAGCCAAGTCTTAGAGCAACACATCCCACTCTAGTTTTTACTATAAAATTTTTAAAAAGACCTTACTAACATAAAAATTACAGTTCTGCCTGGAAAAAATGTTACCTCCCGGTACTAAAGGTATTTGCAGAATAACAGCATTGGAAAGAGACTAAAGAATGTTCCAGGTTTTAATATATGGACTTTATACATATAACAATATCAGGTCTACAGTCTGCTTTCCCTGAACAGTAAGCTCAGCATTTTTATGCAGGCAGTGGTTTGACCTGATACTGTTAAGAAAAGAACAAATGAGTTTATGAAGGAGAAGAATGCAAATACTGAAGTACAAGAACTGACAGGATAACTCAGGGGTAAGTGGAGTCTACTTCTTCCTACGTACAAAAGTAGACAGATATAACAAGTCAAATTCAAGAATTTATGTTCTAGAATTCTAAAGTTGTCCCTGCTTTTTCATCTAGAAGTTCAGTTTCTTCCTTCCATTCTCTATTATTATGTAGTGTTGCTGCATTCAATCAAGTCTAAATCATGCTCCTGCCCACAGTGGGTTACATCCAGTAGTTGATGGAGATCTCAATAATGGAGATTTTGACAAGCAATATATGAAGGTTACTAATCACACTGCAGTAAGTACACGTTGTAGAATGACCAAAATATGCATAATACCTTCATCCTTTTCAGTATCTCAGGGCAACAAGATGCAGGGAAAAAAAATGATAAAATGTCACTATCATCACTACCTATTGCAATGCAATGAAAGGTGACTTTGGTATTTCTTATAGAAATGTTAACTAGTAAGACCATTTCCCAAGTTTTTATTCACATTGTAGGGTGAAATCTTAACTATGTTTTAAATTCAAGCCCTCTGTACTTTTATGAATCTACCACTGGTTCTGATTTAAGTAGGTTTTTAGCCTTTTTTATACATGCTATGTTAATTTAGCTATTTACTACCTATCACAATGTGTGATCTGTTTAATAACCTGTTTAGCAAATACTAATTTAAATTCTGTGTGTTATAATAATTACTGTAACTAGAGTCTTCAAGATGTTACTTTAAAGCAACTCAGGCAAAATTGAGTAGCATATCTGCCACTGGGATTGCTGGTAGCCAGAGCAAGAGCACACATAGAACTGCAATCGTTAAAGTATTAATTGTCAGCTGTAAAACAATTCAGAAAGAGATTTTTTTGCATGATGTACAAAATGAAGGGAATTAGGCATAGCTGAGATTATTGTTAATGGAGTGTGAGATTGCTCAAATGTTTGCTCACTAGCTGGGAATGGACCTTGGGTGACAAGACTTAAGATCAAGCCTTTACAATTCACAGCCATGTTCCTACATTAAATGGTCCATTTCCTTTGAACTTAAAGATGCAATTTCTTATACATTTTATTACAAAATGTGAAATGTTTTTATAGTAATAAATGTAATATGGTCATGACTTGGTGTGCTGTTGAGAGGACAAAAACAGAAGCAGAGGACTGGATTTCCTATTGTCATCTATGAGTGGCAAACTCACGTTTTCCGAGGCCACTCCTCTACCTAGTAGCCCGCGCTATAGGAATGCTTATCTTAAAAACTAGGTAACAAATTTATCTGAATGTGCAAGAGGACTGAGCATATATGGAAAAGGGTCAGACAGATTATGTTTAAGCAAATCTGGAAGACCTGTAGAAGTTCCTGAATTCAAAGTGTCGTGGTTTAACCCCAGCCAGCAACCAAGCACCACGCAGCCGCTCACTCACTCCCCCCCCATCCAGTGGGATGGGGGAGAAAATCAGGAAAAGAAGTAAAACTCCTGGGTTGAGATAAGAACGGTTTAATAGAACAGAAAAGAAGCAACTAATAATGATAATGATAACACTAATAAAATGCCAACAGTAGTAATAAAAGGATTGAAATGTACAAATGATGCTCAGGGCAATCGCTCACCACCCGCCGACCGACACCCAGCCAGTCCCCCAGCGGCAAATCCCTGCCCCCCACTTCCCAGTTCCTAAACTAGATGGGACGTCCCATGGTCTGGAATACACTGTTGGCCAGTTTGGGTCAGGTGCCCTGGCTGGGCATGAGAAGCTGAAAAATCCTTGACTATCGTCTAAACACTACTGAGCAACAACTGAAAACATCAGTGTTATCAACATTCTTCACATACTGAACTCAAAACACAGCACTGTACCAGCTACTAGGAAGACAGTTAACTCTATCCCAGCTGAAACCAGGACACAAAGCCAAGAATTAATTTCACATTTTCTCACCACAGCTTCTGCAAAACCATTCTACCATGCATTTTGCCCTGACAGCTGGGCCTAGGATGAGAAATGGCATATAGTTAGGGCAGGGTCCTTTTAAGAAGGGTAGTGAAGGAAGGATTGCTTATGATCTCCAGCAAAATAGCCCCTAAAAGCTCTATAGTGATGGAGTCCCTGCTGTGTCAGGGGATGAGAGAAGTGGAAGACAATCACTCTCTAAGTAGCTTCTAGGCTGTAACCAAAAATAGTTACTTCAGTCAAAAGAAAGAAAGAATCCAAATTTGCATGGCTGCCTTAAATAATTCTACAGCTAGACCTGCAATCTGTTAATTCTGTTGTGTGGTAGATAATAAAAAAACGGTCCAATAGATGATTTACCTGGGGAGTTTGCAACATAGAGGAAAAGCATGCCTGATCCTTGAGGAGAGAGAAAGCTGAAACAACCAGAAACAAAAGGCAGCGTCAGGCAAGACCTGGCCTCTGCATCCCAGCTGGCTCCGCAGCTTTATAAAGCTCTCCCCTGGTACCCCTCCTCCTGGGTGACAACGCTACCATCCCTCTCCCAAAGCAGCTGCTGCCATAGTTCAGGACCTACTATTCACCGCTAAACAGTGTGATCTTTTCTATGCTCCTGGGTAAGCAGTGATCATGAACTATCTCATGTTAAAAAGATGGTGAAGAGGCACTTCCCTTTGATCGTGAGGTATATTAGCTAAGACTATCAATCCCTTTGGGAAGTAGGATCTAGGGTTAAAAAACATTATTTTTTTTCCAATGAAAGCAAGCCTACAGTAAGAAAGCAAGCCCTCCAATGAATTTATTTGCAAGAGGGGAAGAGTATTTACTAAATGGGTTATTTAGACCTAACTGGATTTCCAAGATAGCTTGTTTTTATTTTAAGATATATTTAATAATACTGTCAAGATGTATGTTCCATTAGCTCTAATGTGAATGCTTCACAACAGAACAGGTGTCTCACTTTTTAATGTATCCTCTGGTGATATTCAACATTCCATACACTTGGAGAAAACACTAAAATTAATGGTTTTTTGTGAAATTACTGCATACTTTTTATTTTTATCTATGATATTATTATAATAATGATACTGCATATGCAACAGTGGTTTTGTTGTCCCACAAATGGGGTTCATTTACCCAGTGTGCAAGGCAATAATGCAGAGTTGAGGTATTTTCAAATTAATTTCATTGATGAGCATGAATGTGTGCCTGTCTCAAGACAGCACACCCTTATCTCAAAAATTCTCACATTTATACGCTTAACTACTACATATTCATTGTTATTTTCCTTAATGATTGGTTCTTTCTTCTTTGCCCCTCATGTAAATTAGTGCTCAGACTCTGTCTTCTTCCTTCGTTGTCTTCTTTTGAGTAGGTGGTATCATTTGAGTAGGTGGTCAATAAGTTGGTGGTCGCAATGTCCTCCTGCTGGAATTTCCTTCTTAGTCTGTCTTGACAGTTCCAAGTGGTTCTTCAAGGTTTATTGACCAGACCACAATCCATTACCTTTTCTTACATAAATATAAAGCTCCATTGTCTAGTAGCTAGTTCCTAAACTCTGAATTGTATCTAGTTATTGCTTCCCTGTTTTAAATATTAACTGACGGGGGCTGTACACAGGACTTTAGCGGCTCCCTGGTTATTTCAATCATATTATACATATAAATTGATAACACTTTGAGCTATACAGAGCTATACCTATGTGACAAACTGAAGGTGGCATCTCATATAGAGGTGAACAGGAGCTGACTTACCAGGTCCGTTGGCTGAGTAACAGATGCAATCCCAGGCTGCTTGCAATGGTCAGTGAAGAGCCATCCGTCATCCTCTCAACAGAGACCAGTAGTTGTTGGGGGGGGGGGTAATACAAGGTGCAGGAAATGCATGCACATGTCTACTCGTTTGTGTCTGTCTTAGCACAGCAAGTTGGAGATGTGGTCTTTGATAGTTATAGCTGATTATCTGCTTGATATCAGCAATAACTCTTCAGGCTAAAATCCAGAATTATTTGGGTGGGATAGAGGGAGGAATCCAGTTTGTTCTCTTTTCTTATATATCTCAGAAATGCAAAACCAGGTTTTAAACTATGTAGAGATAGGTGTGCATGTTGCTCCAGCACAGAAACCACTTTTCCCAAGGGTGAATTGCGTATATTTTGCCACTTTGTTGGCTGATGCTGCAATGTTTAATTCATTTGTTTGATTGCCATTTGAGGTGGTGTGCGAGTACAGAGCTATTTGCTTTAGGAGTAAGGTGACTGCAGGCAGGATGTGGCATGATTAGGTACTTGTAAGCAGCACTGATGAGTAAAAATATAAACGCGGAGACAAGAGACTCTTGAAGATAATGATCACAGAGGGTGGGATTTAGAGAGCTGACCAAATAACACTGAAGATCTATAAAGTACTTTTGACATTGCCGGTGACTGGAACTTGCTGCAGTTATCAGTACATAAGAAAACTGTGAACAGAACTTGCTGCCCATCTCTTTAATATAACACCTGATTATTCTCAGCTACATAAACAAGACTGAGATTGAATAGAGTCTGAATCATTATTTTTCCAAAAATAGCAGAGGGGTAGCCATCTGTTGCCTGAAGTCATTGAAGGCGATGGTTATTTATCCACCATCCCCAGTGCAGCTACTGAAGTAGGCTCCCACCTCCAGGCATACTTTGCAGATTTCTTCCTATGTTAGTGCCAAAAGAACTTGTGTGGTTATTGTGTTCTTCAACAGGAGAGCAGAGCTCTATAAATGATCATCATTATAACTAAAAGGTCAATTCTTGGCTCCACAGAAACTGAATTTTGACCTTGACTTCATAGAAACCAAGTCATTAGCTGTAAAAAACGAGTGAAGTATGCATCCATGTATGTTCTCAGTTAAGTATGGAGGACTGAAGAATGGCCCCACACTTGTAGGCTAAAATGACTTTCTTTTAATCTTGTTTTGAGAGGACATAACGCTGTAAAGATTCAAATATGATTTCTCAAAAATTTTGAACATATATAAATTATGGGAATCTGTTCTTAAGATCCTTTGCTCCTTTTCATAATCTTCAGTTTCACAGTAAGGAGGTAATATAGACATCAAAGACCCAGAATTGTGCTTGCAGCTATTAGCTCTCAGATGAAAAAAAAAAACAAAGCTAAAATTTACAGCCCAAAGTAATCTAACTCTCCAGCACCTTTCAATAAAGAAGTCCAAGCACACACCAAATAAATATTTTAATTCCTAATACTGATTTGGAAGGCAGCTTATTTAAAAGGAATATTCTGGCACCAAGTGTGCATTTGACTTGCGTTCATTTAAAATTTAGACTGATTTGCAGTTTCTTGAGATTACTCCACATAACTGGTTATTTGTGATATATCATAGTTTCACAGAAATGTAAGACAGTAGAGCATCTCAAGGGAGAATCTGATCTCTTTGCAGTAAGGAGTTACAGACGATCCACATCAGCTATTTGTCTACCCAACTCTTTATTAATAAACAAAAAACAAAGAAAAAAAAAACCTGCAAGAAATGAGACTAGCACTACAGTGGGGCTTGCTTGAAGAGAACCTGCTTACTGGACTTGTGAAGATTCATCCACCATAGAAATAAAGCTTTTCTTTACATTTACTCTATAGAAATATATCACAATAATGGTAGGGATTCAGAGCAAGCTTATTTGTTGTGATAAATGACAAGACTTCCATGGTGTTCAAAGCATTATCAGAATCCATTTCATACCTCATCTGTTATTATAAGCATAAAATGTGCAAATGTTCTCCACTGCTGTAAATGTCAGCATGCTGGGGGCAAATGCTTTGATTTTCTATCAGCACATAATGTTAAATTATATAGTGTTTAATCACACTTAGTGCAAGGGATGAACTTTAAAGAGTTTGTTTCAAATCACTCCATCTTCAGTTCTTCTGGAAATGGACATCATCATTTCTAAAATCCTGAAGATAACTTCCCAAGCTTGGAGGCTTCATGATGGTTCAAGGCTGATGGTAGAGCACTGAAATACAAAACCGTTTAGACATCAAAATTATTTTGATTGAGGCAATCAGGTATTTGAGCATAGAATTTGAAAGTTAACTTTGAAAATCAGAACCCTCATATAAAATAATTCTGGCATCTTTTAGGACAGTGAAGTTATTTGCATTTATAGAAGAGTCTACATTACCTGGTGTGACACAACCTCAAAACTGTTAATTTCTAAATAAAGCAGTTGCATTTACCAGACCAGATTGTAAGTGGTTGGAAGGTAGGAGTGCTCCGCTGGAGTAACTGGAGGTCTGTGGCTTTATATGTGTGGAGAATCTCACCTACACTCTCCACCTGCTCTTTCTGAAAGGAAAGGTGCAGGTAAAGGTATGGGTGCAATACATGGAGGAGACTTTTACAGGGGGTAAGAGAATATACATCTTCAAATCCCAAAGACATAGTGAAAGGTAATACTGCTAGTATCTTAGCAACCAGAGAAACTAAAAGACAAGCTGTACAGGGAAATCAGCTATAGCCCGTCTTTAAGAGCTCTCTCTGGTTTATATTTATTATGTGTTTCTGAAACTGGATTTTTAATCACAGCATTTGAAAATACAGAATTTTTTGTTGGAGGGCTTCATCATTTTTGGTATCTGCTGAGGGGAGCTACATTTAAATATTTGGATCAGTAATCACTAATTTATTAAAGCAATTTCATTAGCACATACTAGACTTGAAGGGCAGGTTAGAAGAGACAGTAGAATTCTCTTGTGAAAGGAGGGGTAGGTGCTGTACTGGAGGGAGCACCCCGCCACCCTCTGGGGTCAATGGCAAAGCCTCTACTGAATTCGATGGCATAGAGACAGGTCCTCCATGTACTAAGAAACAGGAAAGTCTTTGATATTTTCACTTTTTTCCTAATTAAAGAGACTTCATCATTTTCACTACAGTCTAGATTTTCTGGATTTCTGGGTGATAACCCCCAGTATATAGGAATTGATAATTTTTTTTCTAAATCAGCTGAAATAGAAACATGTACTTCATAGCAGTCATGTGGCTTATGGCAAAAGTTTTATCATGATGCAGAATTAATATGAGATCAGTTCATTTTCAAAAAATCAGCTTTCCGTACAATGCTTTTGCTATAAAAATGCAGAAATCTTGAAGCAAAATGGAATTTGCAGAGTTAGTAAAATACTAGGATAATAGATGCAGATAAATGTCAGTGCATCAAAGCTCCATATTCACTTTGTTGCACTTTTATTGTAGGAGTTTCAGCACCTATTGCTTGCTATTATTCCTATCATCATTAACCTTCATGATAATGACCACAAACATCAAAAGTTTGGAAACTATTTCATTGAAAGTATGTCCTTAGATATGCTCTATTTGTTACATGTAATAATGTTTTATTCTCATACTGGAAAGTTACAATCACCTAAAAAAAAGGCAGGAAATAGGTTAAAGTGCAAATTAGTTGTGTTTGATAAAATGCAGATAGTCAAAGTCAACGGTTTACGGGCAAACCTCTGTTTTGCAACTTATTTAGATATGCTGTTCAGTGGTAAATGAAAATCCTTTTAAAGGTTGATAAAGGATAGGAAATTATTCAGAATCCCCTAAATGCTCACAATCAAGAAATATTTTGTCTTCTTAATACTGTTTATATATCTCTAATCCATTGTCAGTATCGAAAAGATGTTTCAGCTCACAAAAGGCAAATCAGAGAATTTATTGTAAAAATAGTTATTAGCTTGTGTGTAGTTCTTTCTTTGTTAAGACGCTAATAGTTCAACTCTGCTAAATAATCAGATATTTGGGAAGAGGAAAGTGAACAATTCGCCTGTATTTCTGAAAAAGAAACTGTATATAAGTGGTTTTAAACAACTTTCAGTAAGACTTAAGCTCTATGTATTGAAACTATCTGCCTGTCACCAACAATAAGGTCTTACAGGTCTTGTTATTTACTGAACATCCATCCTTCTCCAGGCCTTTCGGGGCCTTTTTTTTGTTACCTGACTTGGAGCTGACTCAAGGGCATTTTTTAATTAGAATCCTGAGGTTAAGAAGTCACTTGCTGGCTACCCAGGCTTTCTTGAGCCAGCCCCTAGGGATGCTCTTCCTTCAGAGCAGAGCTCCCAGGGTCAGAGAGATGCAGGTGCCAGTAGCAAAATGGATAGTGTGCTGCTAAAACAAAAAGAAACCAGACTTTGGGCAGTGTGTATTTTTCTAGACCTAACTGTGTAACAGATGGCTTAATAGTCTTTCCTTCTGCAACAGCATTCTTAAACAAAACCAAAATACATAAATACCCTAAACCAACCGGGGTGAGGCTGCCTCGCCAGCTGACATCCCCCAAGGTGGTCTGGCCCTGAGGAAAATAAACACGCTGCTTCAGGGTTCATCGGTTGCAGGTGCCGCTCAGTGACTCTGACAGAGCTAAATACCTTCCAGGAGGTGGGGAGCAGTCTTTCTGTGGTTGCTCTCCCAGTCTGTAAGTGGAAATAATAATCCTTTGCCCTACCTGGCACAAGTGATATGAGAACAAGCATGCTTTAAGTCATCGGTGGGTGGGATGCTGGCAGAGTTGGGGGAGTCAGAAGAGGGCAGGAAAGTTGGTGCCAAATGTGGAGAGAACCAGATCAGATTCATCAGGAGAAATCCCTGCTATTGTATGGTGGTTCCTTGCAACCTTATGCGAACAGCAATTGTTTCAAAGGGAAATCTGAACAGATTCACAAAGTGCAAGTTTTAAACATCATTAATTTCAATAGTTAACACCTCAGAAGATAAACTGGAATTATCCTCTTGCACAAGTACAAATATTGCTCATCACTGCTTCATCTCCTGCCGGTCTAGCAGCTGACATCCATGGCATTCAAATTCCTTTAAGTCTTGCCAGTCAATATTAACGAGACACTAAATACTCAGATTGCACCTGTCCATTAGAGTAAATTGACTAGTTTATTGTCTTCACGGTCTTTTGAAGAGTGATAAGCACCAGCTTTGAACAACTTCTTGGAGAAGATTTCTTGATTATAGCTTTTGAATCCGTTCTGGGAGGTGGCTGACAGCTGTCCTTTCTGGTTTGGAAACAGTCAAATTAGACTGACTGCTAATGGATGATGCTAGGCAGAGAAAAAGCTTATGCGATGTGATAGCATATGATGCCTTGATCCTTTATTTGAACTGTAAGGCAAAGATCGTCAGGAGAAATTAGTAGGAGAGATAAGTGATGTGTTAATACCTGGAGGTTACCCACCCTTAATAGCAGAGTGAGCTGCTCAATATTACCTGAGATGTTCTTAATGTAGAAGACAAAAGGTTTCATTTTAAATAATTCTCCTGAGTTTCCACTCAGGGCAACAGGCAAGTAAGCAAGGGGTGTAATTCAAACTAGCGTGCTGATTTGGCACTCCTGCCGATGCTACTCTCTCTTCCAGGGAAACTGTGAAGAGTCCTGGTTTTCAGGTATTAAGTAGCGAGCCTTTGGGGTGAGAATCTCAGCCCTGTCATGCAAGGTACTAAAGGTCTTTTTCTTCTGGGATCGGCTATGAAAGGAGATGCCCATTAATTGAGGATTTGAATTGTGAAATACTGAGAAATATTCCCCATCCGTTTTAGTACTATCCATGTGCCTTTTTTTTTTTTTTTTTCAGCAAGAATGACTTTCTGCAGACTTCTGCTGCACCTGAAAACACACATTTTTACCTGCTCACCTACACTGGGAACAATCCCAAGCTTTCCAGAAAGGGAATTCTTATAAGGCAGCCAGATGGGCAGCAGCAGTATTACAAAGGGTTTCATCTGGGCCAGAAGCTAAGTGCTTTTATATATATATATATTTATATATGAAGAATAGATAGAAAAGAAATGGCTGCGTAAGGAGGTTTGATATCCCTAAAGAAATGTGAGGTAAGACGTGCTGAGCCCACAGCACAGTTTCTCTGGACTCACACTCGGCCACAATCTTCTTCGTGAGCGCTGAGAGCGCCCTGCTGCTTCCCGAGCCAGAACCTGCTGGAGGGGAGGGAAAGAGAGGTAGAAACTTCAAAGATGAGCTCGCAGTGGCCATAAACAAGGGATCCTTGTTTGTGAATGTAGGCCCATCTCAGAGGGAAAAAAGCTACCAAGTTTTGCACCTTGCTTTCAGTTTTTACAGATTTCTCTTTCTGGGTCACTGTTCCTTGCACAGATGCAGCCCAGCTTTATATAAGCTTTGTGAAATGAGGTCTCTCCTCATTAATTTTTCACTTGCAATCCCCATCCATTTCTTTTCCTTTGCCTTCTGATTCTTCTGCTTGGATGTTTTCCTTCTGCTTCTTATTTCTGAAGGAGGTATCTAGACATGAAAAGCAATAACAGAACAGAGCTGTGCTAATTAGCAGCTGCTTTAAGCTATTGTTTACCCTGCACAGGAACACCTCTCGAATCAATGCCAATTCGGATCACAAAAATGTTGCTAGAGAGAGCCAGGCCAAAGCCTTGAAAGCCCATCGACAGCCCCTTTTCAAACTCACAATTTTGCTGCAGATGAGCCCCACTGAGACATTTGCCAGCTCCATAGGTTCCTGCCTGCAGGGAAATTCTAAGAAACACACTTCTCATGGATTTCATGTAAGTGGAACACCTTGTGACCACTCTGAGTCAATGTAGCATCCTCACTATTTCAAAACAGGGAAGAAAGAAATCAGGAAATGTTTGTTTTAAGGAAAAGAAAAAAAAAAAAGAAAGAAGGAAAATTATGTGAAAAAGAAAAAGGGGGTTTGCCCTTATCACCCTTTTCCCTGCCCTAAAGCTCTAATATTAGCTATTATGGTTCCAGCTACTGGGAAGGAGCTGGAAAAAAATATGCCTGTTCTGATTAAGGACCCATATTGTCAGAATCGACCGCCCTGTCCTGGGTTCACAAGCACATACGTACACACATATGTTTCTCTTTTGTATGCAGGCCCTTGGCTCCACTGTACATGTGGTTTTTCAACTAGTCTTCCTGAATGTGAAGGAGTGTTACAAAGACGATGCGCTCTTCAGATCAGCTGTACTCCATTTCAGGGCAGGCAGGAAAACAAGGAATTAGCTACATCTTCGGTAAATGCAGTTCAAGTTAGAAGTTTTGAAAATGTTTTTTTTTGGATCAGTCTATGAATATCGTTGCTCATGCAAATATATGAATTTGTTCTGATTTCCGTGAAAACAACATGGAAAGATTTGCATTGACTTTATGAACTAGTTTAGTTATGAACTAAATCATAACTGGTGAAGAGTATAATTTGAGCTTGCTTGCAGTTCATAACAAACCTACAATGATTTGGGAAAAAAAAAAAAAAAAAAGAAAAAAGCCTCTATCAAAATGAAAGCAGGACGTTTGGCTGAAGTCACTGCATCAACATTACAAGCTCTCATTTGTTCATCAGACTGAGGTATGACAGTGTCACCTAGCAACTTTTTAAGGGCATTCAGACTTGACAGTGCTGAACTCTATAGAAAAGCCTATAAATAAATTAATTTACAAATTAATACTTTTTATTAGTGTCAAAAACATCACATTTGACATTAAAAAATTAACACTGTACAGGAGGAAAGGAACCAAAACATAATTTTCATCCTGGCAGTTATGTAGTGGGAGGATTTAAACTGAGTAATCATGAAATACTGTAACCCTGGGAAGCAAAGGTGTGCACTTCCAATATCCCTGCTTTGAAATATATATATGCATACCCATAAGATTTATATACATATATGTATGAATGTATCTATGTATATTATTTTAGATCTAAGTTCCATGTTTTTCCAGGTACTTATGTTAACAAAGAGAAAGATTAATCTGTTAAATTTTGCCCATACTATTTAATACCTCCTAGTATGTACAATTCCTAATTCTTCAGTAAGTTCATAACCTCCCCTGCTCTGCCAGCCCACCTGAAGATTGAGGCATGGAGCACCATGCTGGTCTGTAGTGTTGAAATCCAGTAACTTCCCTTTGAATTGCTGCTGCTGCCAGAATGGAGCAGATAATTCTCTGCCTATGAAAGAGCTTAGGCAAAATTAACAGACATGATGGTCAGCAAAACTTAGGCTGATTTTGGCTGATGGATCAGCTGTGGCAAGGATCATGTCAACCACCCAGTCTCTTTGGTCTGTGGATTAAAATTAGGAAAAAGCAGAATTAATAAAAGCTAAATTAGGCCTAGTAATCCGTAAGGGGGAGTCTCGAGTAGTCCAACATCAGAGAGGCAGGTCTAGGCCTGCCTCTGCACAGCTGGGAAGACAACAGTGTCCCTTGCGGTGATTTGCTAGGTTGGATTTGAATTATTAAAAGCTGTCACAGAAGAAAAGAAATTTAGACAGGGAACTTTCCTGAGAATTATCAGACATGTAATGCATCAGTGCATTTGCTAAAAGTAAGGGAAACAGAAGTTGCAAATATTCTGGAAAAAGAGACAAGTGGGTACCTATTGCATTGCATTGTCTGGCTATTTGTGATATTTTCTCTTTACCTACACGGCCTCTGTGGGTGAATTATTTGGTCCCTGCGTGTGTGCTCACCGCTGCGGTCGCTGGCTGTTTCCCAGTTTACACTTCCAGCTGTTCATCACCCTCCAGGTCACACAAAGCGATTTCGCCAAGGCGGGGGAAAGAGTAGGTGCTGATCTGCCTGCAGACTTGTCTGAACAGGCTAATCCAAAATAGATCTAAGAAGCCTAACAGGGCTTTAAATCAAATCTGAGCCTGGAAAAGAGGAATCACTTTGAGTGTTTAAAAAAAAATAAATACTTTAATAGTGGAGAGAGTGGAAAAAATACTTTACAGGAATTCATTAATGGCTCTACCCCCAAATCTTTCCTTTCTGCTTTCCTCCTGTCTCCTATGACCTTTGGGCTTAACCTGCATTAAAACTGAGAATCGGCAGGTTGGATACCTGGCTGCTCGACAGCAGCACAGCTCCTCTGGGCTCAGCAGGACCAATCATTCCTACCCTGTGCGTGATACCTAGTGATACCTTTGCTGCCTTTCATTGTTTTCACAAGCATACCTCTAATTTGATAAAAGGGCAAACACCTCCCGCACACTCCCTTCCTTGGTGGTGCTGGTTAGTCGGTGGAGGGGGGGAAGGTTAGCCAGGCAGGGCAGCCTGCTGCCTGCCTACGCACCAACAGCCAGACAAGCGTCAGAGCTTTATTTCTGTTAGATTTCATTTCTTGATCCTCGTGGACATCTTATTTGTACATCTAAGGACCGGGGTAGGTGTTGCTGACTATTTTGGCACCAACCAACTTCTTTTCCATACATTGATAAACACAGGTCCAAGTGACACGCTTCTTTCCCTTCCCACCTGAGTGTTGGAGGAAAAGGTTCCCAATTTCCTGGACAAAGTTGCCAGCGGCAGCAGCCAGAAAGTCTGGCCGTGAGGCTTTCTTCTGCTTCTGGGAGGACTCTGGTTTCCTCAGCTTCCAAGAAAACCGATGCAGCTGGCTGACCTAGGAGCCTGGCTGGCAGTCAGGTCCAGGCTGCTCAGCGCGGGAGGGAATGGGCAGGAGTGGGTGGTTGCCTTTGGTGCCCACTGACCCAGGACAAACAGACGTTTTTGTTAAACATCATTGGCACAGCTAGTCCTCTTTCAGCAACCTGAAATAAATTTCAGATTTTGTGATATCTGCTTCAGCATTCAGATGCTTATGGTGCTGGGTTCATCCTGCTCATGCAGGGATGAGAGCATCTCACCCATGTCCTGCTCTGCACAGCCCCACAGAGCCTCAGGACCAGAAGAAACAAGCAAGAAAAAGAAAGGACAGACTGAGGAGCTGATTCCTCAGCAGGAGAACAACATGCCGTGTTTTGCAGCGTAGTCAGTGGGACGTGGTACTCTGATGTGCCCGGGAAGGTAAGCATGGGCTGTGTTGAATGCAGCTGGGAGAGCGAGCCCAAGCTCGTGGCAGGACTTTTTCAGAGCAAGCTGCCTCCAGCAGCAGCTTGAGGAATCACAAAAAAAGCCACTGACTTCTCACACCCAGGCCCACTCTGCGGGGGCAACATGGCTTTGTGCGTGTTTGTAAACCCACCGGGCTGCCCCGTGGTTCCTCCCCACCACAGGAAGGGCCGGTGGGATCAGACTTGTAGGGTAGCAGATTTTACTCCCAGATTCACTCAACAAACATATTTGAAGATACCAATTATTCCTGGAGTGTTATATCATTTTCATTTCTATCTTTGTCAATCTTTCTTACCGCAGCCGAGTGATGAGCAGAGCTGAGATAGCACATTCAGCACAGAGCTGCAGGTTTGCAGGGCGCACCGAATGCCGACACTCCTGCGTGCCAGGCCTGCAAAGTGGGGCGAGGGTGGCAGTGTCTAGGGGGTGTCTAGTGCAAGATAAAAGCACTGTTACTACCACAGTCGTTAAATATATTTTTTTTTCCCGTAAGAGCACATATTATATGCCACAAGGTCTGACACCAATGTATACACATCTGTTTATGCTGCCAAGTTCCCGTAGCTTCATGAAACAAAAGTTTTATTGAGCAATTTTCCTCTTACACTGGCTATATAACAAACATACATAATGACTTATGGTAATTTAAAACTATCTAATTCTGGCATTGCTGTAGCCAGTCAGAACATTTCCTAATCCACAGGCTAGGATGAAACCAAACCAGATCAGAGAGGCAATTCATGCTCACCATGACGCTTTCCCTCTCCCCGTTGTGTCCTCAGTTCCCTTCCGGACACGGGATACTTTTCATGAGAGAGAATGAGCAACTCGTTTTGTCCTAAAGTCATCAAGCAATGCAGATTGCAGTGCAAAGAACTGAACAGCAAAAGCCTTGCTGCCTCAAAACAGAGTGCAATGAAAGGTAAAGTGAAAATCCCACCCCCCACCGATAACTGGTCCCCGTAGGCATCGAGGTTTTTCTGTTATCTTTTTGTGCTCTCTGTAGGCAGGAGCAGCCTGGGACTGAGCAGAGGGCACCAGAACAAAGTGGTTTGCGACAGACAGCAGTGGAGGGCTCCCCTTGGGATTGCAAAGAGCGTAACACAGGATCTAGCAAAAGAAACAGTGAAAAACATAGTTTATTTGACTTTTTTTCTGACAAACTAATTAATCACTGAGGGAATCTCTCTGTATGGCATTTGATCTGGCTTTCCAGAGTTTTCGGTTCCACCTTCCATCTGTAATAGAAACTCTCTCTGCCTTTTTTTTTTTTTAAAGTAAGCTTTCACTTTCCCACTTCACCCTTCCTTTCACTGACACAATAAAGTAATTTTTTCTACTTTTTTTTATCATTACATTTCTCCACAGCTACTGGAGAAAAGCAGTGTTGAAGTTAAGTTGTAACCCCAATGGAAGTTTGGCCTTCTTCATCAGAGGGAGGTTCCCATTTAGGAGACAAATGGCTTCATTTCAGAGGAGAAGACTTCAATTTGTTGTATAAACACTTTGCAACCCCTAGGCTGATGAGGTGATGAGCTTCAGTTTAATATCTTCTCTCATGGTTATGTCATAGCACCAGGTACTTGTGTTTCATCTCATTCATAGAAGAAAAGCAGCAAGTGTGCAGAGAAAATACAGCATTGATAAAACGATTGCTGGTGGGTGGGAAACAAGCGGGAACACCCTGCGCTGTGCCTAGCTGACGGCACCGTGAGGTACCTCTGTGGGCTGGTGTGCACCAACCGAGCGGTGGGAACGGAGATGTCCGGAAGGCAAAGCAAGCCCGACATACCTTCATCTCCAGGCGTTGTGTGCGCAACAGCAACAGAAAACCAGTTTCTGTTCTAAATGGCTAAAAACTCTTTGTATTAATCAAATCAATGCAAATTATGTAATTTAGATGACTGGCAGCTGTAATGGGCTGTATGAAGATACTCTGCCAGCTTAAGTAGAATTGGGAACGCAATCAACTCTCAGAGCTGAAGAAACAGCTCACAGCTGAGGTTAAAAGCACAGATGCAAGGCAAACCCCCGTTGAGTATCTCAGGGGGGCGGGGGGAGGCATTAATGGGTCTTTCCAAAAGAGACCTGCTTTTGATGCGTCCCCACTTCTGTTTGCTAAAAGCAGGGCTGTACTTGTAGGCATCTAGTGGCTCAGATCAATTCACGATCCCTGATAAACTTGGCTGCAGTGGTGGAAAAGGCTACTCCCCTATACCCCAGCTAAATCCATCACCTAAGATTAAGCATACGTGGTCTGAAGGACCCCGCCCGCAACCTTATTCACAGCGTGTTTGTGAACATGCTGACATTGCATTTCCATCCGGAGTTACTGATGCCGGGCTGGAGCTGCAGTCAGGTAACACAGCGGCAGAGGAGATTCGTCCGTGAAATTCCCAAGAGAAGGAGTTTCTCCTCGCAGCTATTCCTGCTCTCAGAGGTGCTCCTGTTTGATCCACCTCTGGGCAAAGGCACACAGGCTGATTTAATTTGCCAATCACGACAATATCAAGGTCATCCTTTGACTTTGACTTGAAATGGGCTATGTACTCCTTAGGCTATTTATAACCTACACAGAGGTATTCCTCTGCTTAATCAATCTCCTGAGGGTGTGAGTCACACCGCGGATGGGTTGAGCTCCTACCAGATGCCAGAGGATGAGCAGTTATTCTGGCTCCCGTGTCTTTCCACCTTCCTGCCCGTGCGCCTTGAGGCACAGGACTAAAGGTCTTCTGGAAGCACTGCACCTCCCAGGAGGGTGCAGCCACCACGGGGCTTTAACACTGGGACAGATGGAAGTGGAGGGGAGTGTTTAAGGCATTGGCTGATGTGGGAGATGAGGGACAGAATGCAACACCAGCTCAAAAGAAAGATGAATACAGCTGTCCGCTGTGAGCAATCCTTTTTGTCCTTGCAGAGAGGACTCCCACTGTGCTCTGTGTTAGGTAACTCCTGGGGATGAAAAGCTGTGGGAAAATAGTATTTTATGCCAGAGAAGAATTACTTCTTTAGCCACTGTCCTCACCATGAGACATAAGGTGCAGAGATGAAGTCTGTTCCCTGTGCCACTCAGGGCAGTGACTGTGATACCCTCAGTTCTCATTTCACTTAAATCTTGTTAACTGAAGAACCATCCATGGGACACTTCTCCAATTCTAACATCCCAATATTAAGTTCAGCTGAAGCGTCAGCCTGTATTTTGCAGACCTCATATATGGTGAAAGGACACACACCCCCAGCTGACCCCACAGCAGTTTCCCTGTGGTTCCGTAAAGGACTAAGAAAAACACTTTAAAGACAAGAAATTGTGTTGAGTTCTGTTACTCCAAGTTAGATTAGCATTTTAACATTGTTTAATTAGATAGTTGCAGGGGTTTTGTACACCAGTTTATAATGTCGGGAAAGTGTATTTTACAACATTGCACATACAAATAATAAATTGTGCAACACAGATGTTGCCACTAATTGTAATATTTTAAGTGAAGAGGAAAACATTCTGCTTAGCTTTTACTGAGGTTTATTCCAAGTAGACACAAAAATAAAAATGTACTTGTCTTTTATGTAAATACCATCTGCAATATGTTTCTATACCACAACCCAGTGCAAAGCATGTCTGCAGCCTGCTATGCTCCTGCGTTATCTTCTTTATGGCGGAAAGCCTGTCGGTACAGAGAAGGTAAATCGGCAGCAGTGGTTGTATTGCAGCATGGCTCTGACATGAAGCACGGCCCCAGCCTGTTTCAGGCGACCTCCCAGACATGTTTCAGGCTAGAGGTGCCCTTGGCCTGATAGCAGCAGCGCACAGCAACTGTCTGCCTGTAGCCCCCGTCTGTATGTCACTCCACACTGTGGGACTGGCACACCGCGGGCCAGAGGAGGAACTGTATCGTGACTTGCTGAGCCATGGATACGCAAGTTTTATCATTATTTGAGTGGCGTGAAAGCAGTAAACACTGCAGGAAGCAAGCCAAAAGCACCCGTTTCCTCTTTAGGGCTAGCCTCAATCAACATGCTGCACAAGCATGGAGTTTCTTCCTTTTGTAAAAAATAGAAGCCCAAGTGAAATAACCCCTAATACTGGCTAATTTATTCTCCCATTCCTGTTTTGTGTTTCCAAAGCACAGAAGATACCAATGTAAATGCCTAACGCCTGAGGAATCAGGCCACACTTGTCACTGGTTACGATTTGCATATACAAGTTTACTTCCAGCAGCAGGGTTACAGCGCACGTAAAGTAAGAGGCTTAGTTCCATGTCAGACCGTTGCGAGAGTTATTTATGCCCTGGGACCAGTGGCCAGCAGACAGGCATCACTGTTGGGAGGAGGGTGAGCCAGCTCCCATGCGTTCCTGGCATCGGGTCTTCTCATTACCAGAAGCCTTTAAGCTCAGTCCAAGGGCAGAAAAGCAGGACACGCTGCGTGCGTGGCAGCTGAACAGCCCCTCAGCCGAAGAGGGTGGGACTTTCCCCCTTTCAATGTGGCAGTTTAAGCCTCTCAGAAACATCTAGTCCAAAAGATGTTGCTGCAGTACAACCCCCGGCAGCTTTGCAGGCTGAGTTTCTGCACTTACGCAATTCCCCCTCACCAGCTAGTCAGCTAGGCACTGACGCCCTCCTCTTTGGGTTAATGTGACTTGTATTTATCAAAAGTAAAACTGCTGCAAAGGAGCCCCCTCAACTCCCCCCTGCCTCCTTTGCAATGCAACAGGAAACCAAAGAATAATAAAATTACCTACCAATGTTTTTTTTAATGGGGAATTTTACATCTAAACCCTTGAATCCACTATTCCTTCCAGACTAATTTTAAAAACGTACCCAGAGCCAAAAAGGCTAAAGCTATGCCTGAAGCCACCTTCAGCTGGTGACAGACCGATGGGCTCTGTGTTCCTGCACGTGAACATCAGATGCTATGGGGAAGGCAGGTGAATGGCTGTCATCATCTCCTTTTATTGCAGTCGTAGTACTGGTTCATCTCTAAATCAAGCAGAATCGAAATCTGGAAATATATATATATTAAAAAATGTTTATTTCATCTTTTGCTTTCTTTTATCCTTAGTTCTTGTTCTTGGGGAACAAGAGGGAGGAATGGGAGGAACTTATTAACTAAAGGGCTTGCTGTGCTCACACACTGAGTCAATCATTTTAATCTGTTTTAATCAGCTGCCTCTGAAATCTTGGGGGCAGTTGCAGTGCTCGGGATCACTGAGCTCGCACTCAGCGTGGCTGAGGCGCACGCGGAGGTCTCGCCTCCCCGGGTCCCCCACCTCCGAGACGCGGGCGGCCGCGTGCCAAGCGCGAGCCCCCGGACCAGCCCCAGCGCGGGTGCGAGGTCCCACGCGTGGAGCCGCTCGCTCTGCCGCCGAGCTCCAGCCTTCAGTGCCGCTCACCCAGCATCAGCTTCTCCTGGAGGTCAGCCCTCCTGAATTCCCACGCAGTGACCTGCACACAAAATAATTAGCTGACAGACACTTTCTTTTTCTTTTGAAGAACTCTCAGAGTATTCTAGGTAGTCCTACTTTTCTCATCTTATTAATTTTTGCTCCGGTTAAATGAAAGCTGATAAAATAGAAACTGCTGTAAGACCCAGAGAAAATTAGGTTATGTAACCTCTTTTTTATTTATTTAGCGTGATATCAAAGTTGTTTCTTATCATTCTTCAGGTACATTGTGCTCAGGAATAAATTAAACTGTCTATTCAACAAAGAGGAGCTGCTTTTCCTACTGCTAATTTTCTCTCTCTTTCTCAATTCTCACTCTATTATTAGGGAAAAAAATAACAAGCTTAGCTGAAGCCAGCAGAGCCCTTCCAGCTTTGCGCAGTCACACCGTGCGATTACCTCGCGTAATCCAAGTGGTCCATCTATCGGCCTCCGGCAGATACGACAAGCGGCAAAGTCAAAAGTACAATGATGTTTTTCTTTACATAATTACTTGCTGATGTTGACAAATGGAGTGACAGCTGTGCCCTTTTTAGGGCAAGATTTGTGCAGAAATCAAAGTCACGTAAATAATTTCCCTGGGTGGTTTTTTTCCCTTCTCCTGTTCCCACCCTGAGCCCACGGTCCCGGCCGTGTGCCGAGCTGCCGGCGAGCGGCCACGCTGGTTGGAGCTGCAGATGGGCCCCTCTCCCCCGGTGCCGAACCCCGCTCCCGACGCTTTCTGCCATGCCTTGAATTGCTTCCACTGCAAAGTGGACTTGGGTTTTTAGAAATTGTGATGGGAAGAGCCAGCAGAGACCTCTACGCCCCCAAAACTGAGAGGGGGCAAGGAAGGAGGAGAAGGGGGAGGGTAGCTGGAGACAGAGCTAACTCTCAGGAAATACAGCGGAGCGGTAGGGTTCGGTGGGTTACGGCCCCTTCCAGATTTACCTCTTGGAGTGCCGAGCCCAGCAGGGTGAGCAACATCCAGCCACCTCTGGCTGTCATTTGCAGGCAAAGCTCAGCGCTCCCACGGGGCTGGATCTCTACTGGAACCATCCAGCAAGGTGAAACAGGTACCGGCGGGGAGCGGGGTACGGCCGAGAGGTCACCTCACTGCTCTTCCCCGGGGCCGCAAACTGAGCGGTCTGCCCTCCCTGCCCCACTTCTCCTTGTCCCTCTGCACCCCGCAGCCAGGGGTGACTGGAGCACGACACTGCTGTCGGTCCTCCCACCACATGTGAAGTACAAAAAAAAAAAAACAACAAAACCACCTAAGAAAAATCCACCTCTGCTCCTTAAAGAGTTCATGGTCAGTGGGGCAGGTCTTCCAGAAATCACGTTGTCTTTCTGGGGATGGCAGTGGTATGGGTGAAGGTCACTTGCTCAAGGTCACCAACCCAGCAGTTACAACCATTACAAATCTAATGTAATTCTACCTACCTCTTCTGGAGTCATTTTATTGCTCCTTTTTACCAGGAGAGCAGGGAGGGCAACAGTGTCTCGAGTCACCCACGCAGGCACAACGAGGAGCCGGGGCTCCTTAGGGGCAGGTTGCTGGGTCATACCGGTTCCTGACCACACAAGGATGAGTGATGCCCACAATTTTGGCTAACACCAAAGAGTACCACAAAGCATGTAAATCAGAGAGAGAAGGGGCATCCAGGTGTATGCGCACATCCGTGTGCATGTACACATGGTGGGGGGTGCCCTCTCCCTGTGCATGCTGCGAAGGGCAGGACGGCGTAAGTAGGTCTATCCCATGACATTGCACCGCAAATATGTGTTAAACTAACTAGTCAGAACCTGACCCAGCAAATAGATGAGCAATTCCTGAAAGGTGCCAAGGTTCAGCTCCTGTGCTAATACTTTGTCCATGTTAATCTCAATTAGGCAGAAAAGTCTATACTTATTAAAATCATCAGCTTTCTATTTATTTTATATGTGTAAGGGCAAGAAAGAAGTCAAGCAAATGTGTGGGTTAGGCTGCTGAGGCAAAGCACGAAGTACACAGGGACAAAAGCCTTTTTGTCTTTTTTTTTTTTTTTTTTTTTTTTTTTAAAAAAAAAGACTAGTATGACATCAGGGCTCCTGAGTCTGACAAGAACCTCTCTGCCATTGCATGCTGTGGTGCCGTTCCAGAAGCACCAGAGACAGCAGAAGGTGCCGTGAAGGTCAACCTGCCACCTCCAGGGCATCATTCCAGTGTTAAGCTGGAGGAGAGGTGGTGTCTAATGGTGAGAGCAGGGGAATGAAAAGAAGCTGAGGCAGGGGGGTGGGGGGGCCTGGGGCACAAGGCAGGTGGCAAAATAAAACTGAATTGCTAAGGAAGGAAAGGAAGAATGGGAGAAGCCAGTTGTTTCTCAGCCCAAGATAAGTGATACCAGGAAATTTTACCCAGTGTACAGCAATGAAATATTACAGGGCAGAAATATTTTCTGTGTGTATCTGTGGGTGTTTACATGTGGTTTGGTGCATCAATGCAGCTAGAAATGGCACTAACAGGTAGTGATTTTTCTCATCTTATTTTCAGTATGACTTTCTTGTTCTGCTTCTTCTACTTCACACCTGCTGGCCTGAAAATGGCAGTTCACCAGTTCAGATTTCACCATCAGCTTTGGTAGTTATCATGTTTGTGCTTATATAAAGGCTATGAAAGACTTCAGTTCTGTTTAAATCAAAAATAAAATCAATCCTTTCTTTTCCTTCTTTCTTTTTTTTTTTTTTTAACAAATGACACCAAAACTGTGAACACAGGTAGGAAAATAATTGATGCATTCTAAGAAACTGTCAGGTGTGAAAAATGTTGAAGGCTCAACAACCCTATTAAGGCTATGAGAAGGTGTTAGACAGCAGATTTATGTAGCAGCACCAACACAGCATAAGATATATATGACAGAAATGAAGACAACAAAATTCTGTGCAACTACTCCACGTTTTTTTTCTTCTAGAAGCAGTGCTGCAACACGCAATCTGAAACCCAGCAGCTGACAGAGGGACATGGGGCAGGTCCACCTAGACAGAGACCCTCATCAGCAATAGGTATCCTCTGGGTGTTTCCACAGGGTTTTTGGGAGCATAGCTGCAGGTGGCAATAAAAGGGCAGAGCTGTCTTTTCTCCCTTCCTCCATGTTTCTGTTGCTAGCTTGTTTGCCCAGTAAGTAGATGAGATGATATAGATTTAAATTTTTTCCCCGCCTAAGGAGCTTCCCCTCTCCTGCCTTAGGCACTCTGTCCTGCCCATGAGCTAGTCTAGGTGCCCACAACACCAAAGGGATGGTCAATGCCCTTCTCCCCTGTGACCAACCATGCACATAGTTGGCCAGGTCCATGCCCTCCCTTTGCATCATCCCAAAGACCGGTGCGTCCCTACAGCCATGCTCCTTTGTGAATCTGAACATGAATACCCCCAAAAAAGTCTGGTCCTGTTTGCTTTCCAATATTTGTAACCAGGCTTAAAGAAAGAGCTGAGGGCACTTTTCAAAGACTAGCTATGCTGAGACTTTGGTGCCCTCGGAGAAGTTGGCTTCAGTGATTATCTGTTTCCCTCTCTCCACCCCACAACACTGTGTCCTTTATCTTAAACTGCACGGTATCCCTGATCAAGTTCGGGAAAAAGATGCCCTTTTTCCATCCAGCTGTGGATAAGCCCACTGAAGAGTATCTGCTGTGATTGTCTATAGATAAAGGACCATGACAGAAAACAAAACTTTTCTATAATAGCCTGAGGTTTTTTTCTTTTAATCAAAACCAAAACAAAACCCCTGAAATGCATCAATTTCCCATTAGAACTGGAAATGTTCTGACATCCTACAATATTGCTTTTGCATTTCACTGTTCTGTTGGCATTTCAGAAGTTTAAAATGAAAAATTAGCTTTCAAAAAGTAGGATCTTCTTGATTAGAAAAACTTGTTGAAACTGTAATGGAAAGATCAGAACAACTTCATTAGTCTTCATTAAATAAAATAAATGTTATTTCTATTCCCTTCACATACAATCATATATTATAACTATTAATATTGCAGAGATGTTTCTTTTGTCCCAGACTTTAATGTATAAAGCTGCAAACCTCCTTGCATGAAAAACAACTTACGATCACTAGAATGACGTGCAGTTCATCTTTTTTACGTTCATTAATTTTCTGTAAATAGAGCACAGTCGCTTTGCATTGTTTGCACTAATGGAGAGCTCAGAGCAGTTTACCCTGTTACTACTTATCATTTATTTGGGTGATAATTTTAAAAAGCTTTTAAATTAAAATGATAAAGATGGTTGGGGGAAAGATACAGCCTTTCAGAATGTTTCAAGTATGATAGATTATCCCAGCAAAAAAGACGGTTCTCATTTAAGAGACATGCCAGGGCTGGCTGCACATCTCAAGCGATATTTCAAGCCCCCCACCTCGTATTAGGCATCTTGCCCACAGCCATTTTGGAGCATAATCGCACCAGTCCCCCGCTCATCCCCCCCGCCGGGGGCTCGGCCTCATCCAGCCGGTCCCTGGGGCACCCCCCAACACTCAGGGGGCTTTGCCCGGGTGCCCCGGCTGTGACGAACGGCCCACCACGGCTCGGCTCTGCTCCACGGCTCCGCCTGTCAGGCGGCCGCCGACCCCTCCGGCTGAGCCCACCGCGGCCTTCGGCCTCGCCGGTCCCCAGCCACTGCCCAGAGCAGGAGTCGGGGCAGTCGGGGCTGGCACGAGGTACAGCTCCTGGCCTACTTGGGCCCACCGTTGCACCCTCTGTGCTCTTGTCGTGAGAAATCCCCGTGGTTGTGACGGGGACGTCGTAACCAAAGCACCTGAGGGAAGGAAGGACCTCCGGTCCCTTGGCTGCCACCCTGCTGCAGGGCTCAGCCAAACAGACACCTTCCAGCCCCAGATTTCATTTTTCCCCCTAGATTTAATAACTATGAAACAACAAACAATACTTTTGAAATTAAAGCTCTAGTCACATTCGTGGTGCTCCTCAGAGCCCTCCAGCCCCTGAACCAACGTGGCACCGCAGGCCAGGCCGGGGCCGGGGCCGGGACGCTGCCGGTGGGGGCTGTAGCCATGGGTGACAGCCAGAAACCTGGGGTGTCACTCCAAGCTGTTCAAAGGAGACAACTAGCTTCACAGCCAGCAGCGCTCTGGGGTGAAGTCAGTCTGGAGAGAGCAAGTGTCTGTCTCCGGTAGCGGAATAACGATGGCCTGTTAGGAGGCAGGAGGTGTTCTCAGCACCACTGACCCCGGCAGCGGTCCAGGTTCTCTCTCTTGCTGCTGTGGGGCTAACATGGAGCTGAGGGAGCTCACCTATTATACCTGAAATACATTTATTCCCACTGTCAGCTTTTGAGTTCTGCTTTACCAACTGCTCCTGGGTCTGCACGCTCTTTGCACCAGGTGTCCCGATGCCCGTGGGAGACTTCCAGCCACACGGTGTTGCCGGCGTAAGAGCAACTGTGACCCTGGCTGTGTGAGTGCTCCTCCAGGGAACTGCCCCTCAGCTGAAGGTTTTCAGAAATTTAAAAAAAAAAAAAAAAAAAAAAAGAGCCTTCTGTATTTCTGGCATTAAGAGTTAACTTGTGTCTCTATCTAGATGTGCCCACCATATCAGCCCAGGGAAGCTTGCTTAAAACAGTGGAAGTAGAGACGACACAAGCCTCTTCGGCACACAGCAAGGCAGGTAAGTGTGTTTTGCCATGGGCAGGAGCAAAGCCATTGATCTAACAGGTTGATCTAACCTAGATTAGAAATACTTTTTTGTTTGTTTGTTTGTTTGGGGCTCTGCGTGACAGACGGTAGCGGTTTGATGTGTTAACTCTCCAACTAACATCTCCCTCTGTTCCTACAAGTGCTTTGGTTGCCTGCCAGAGAAATTTGGGGTGGGTAGGAAAACCTGGCCAGCTCTGGGGAATGATTTAATTTGCTCTCACTGATCTAGTTAGGGGCTCTGAGACAAGGAGGATGAGGAAAGGCAGGAGCAACTAGCATAGTTGCCCATAGAGACAGCTTTTCTGTTTCTGCTGATTCTGGAGGGAGCCTACTTAGACACAGAATTTGTGGGTCTAAATAAAATAAAATAAAAAGCAGCCCATACTTCCGTTCTCCCCATTGACCAGTCCCTCCAAGCCCTCTTCATGTATATGCATCAGAAAACAAGCTGCGTGTGTTAGCACATCTTTGCTATTAAAATCAAACCAGGTGCCTCCAGTCAAGATGCACAAGTGAACACCTTAACCATGCCAGTCATCTTCAGACTTGCAGCCTCCTCGCCTGAGGCCGACAGTGCAGGACTGCGGCATGTTGATGGCCATCATGCAGATGAAAGTAGGTCCAAAACATTATTGCATTTAACTTGGCTTTTATGCCTCACTCAATATACTTTACATATTCATTTTGCCAAGCCTTTCCTGCCCATTAACTAAACTAGGACACCTTGCTCTTATGGTCAGCAGGATCAATCATCTAAATTCACATCAGCTCTCCATCAGCATTTGTTATCTTATTACCATGCTTATATTATCATTGCAGCTTAGCTTGGCAATTACTTACTAACCAAAAAAACCAATTCCAGCAGATGACCCAAACAAGTCTCATTTAACAAAATATCTTTTGTTTTCCTTTTTTCCCCGCTAATACATGCAAGACTGCTGTAATTTCCTCTGGGTAATAAGCTTGCTTTGACTAAGCTTCTCAGGCCTGTATTTCCCTGCTTGCATTTTTGCAAAATTTAATAACAAACATTTTTTAAAAAAATTAATCCAGTCAGTAGCATGTTCCATTGTCATCTCCAGATGCTGGGAGAAGAGGTAGGCTCTCACCAGTCTGAAACAACTAACACAAAACACCATGCAGTCAGCTGAGGAAAATCCTTTATACTTACTTTAGCTTCCAAAATCATGGCCCATTCCAGCATCTGGATGCTGAGAATGCTTCCATGCATTATGTAGCCAGTGAGGCACTACTATAAACTATAAACTTAATGTAAATTTAACACACAGTCATTATGCAAACCAGTATTCTGCAAGCTGGGCAGAGACAGAGGAGTGGGTCGCCATTCCCCCTTTTTTCAGAAAACACGAAGACTGCCCTCGGACTAAGAGCAGGTCAGAGTTTATTATCCAACAGTTCTAAATCCAGCCCCTCGTTTCAGCAGATTTAATAATGTACTTCAATAGGAAAAAAAGCAGAAGATGATAGATAGATACTTCCCAGCAGTAAGACAGTAAGAAAGAATTGAATATTATTTGGTATCAGTTGTAAATTGAGTTCATCATAAAGCACTTAGGAGTGGGGTTTGCTCACAGTATTAGATTTGGGGAATGGCATATGGCATATCAAGTGATTAAGGCTCTAAACTGTACATTTAAGGCCTGCTCATAATGAAGTTCTTGAGAATTTTGCAATTAATGGGAGACTTGGGCCTTTCATAATCTATTTAAGTAGACTATATAATGCGTCATGATCAGCTCCACAGAAACAAGCTGTCCAGGCATTTGTGTCCCTTTGGAGCCCAGAAACCCTCTGAAACCCGAAGGGCCCCTTCTCCTGCCCGTGCAGGCAGAGCCGGGGGACGATGGGGTGCAGGCAGGCGGGTGTCTGCACAGATGGCCAAACACTACGAATGAAGCAGCGTGATCTCCCTGGTGCCCACCTTCTGCAGCCTGACAGCCCCCCTGCACGATCGTTTGCTTTATACAACAGGCGTTTGTCATTCTGGTTTTGTGTGCTTTTTAAAATTTTGTGCCAACGACTTCATCCCGGGAGCCCCTCTCTCACACAGTCATGTCCCGCTCTTTTCTTTTTCATGGGCACCTTATAAATTCCTGAAAATAAGGAATTTTAATGGGAGTGCTGATTCAGCCTGAACTTTGCTGTACCAGCACAGAGTGCGTTGAAAGGATAAAATAAAAGGACTTTACAAACTCCAGCTCTGTGTGCCTGATGATTTTCTCTAGAGAACAACCTGGCAAGTTATCTGACAATACCCATCCAGAGAAGCTTTCGGTTTGCCTGTGTGCTGTGCATGCCAATGAGGTCTGGAATAAACAATCCATGCAGCAAAGTGGTATATTATTTATGCATCGTCACATCCATCTATATAGAAAAGTGGCCCTAAATTAAAAGAGCAGGTATCAATATTGCCTATGTGCTGGCTCCCAGGGAGAAGCTTGAGGGAAGAAGGCAAAATTTCAGTAATAAGGGCTCTTTTCCTCCTATCGATGTAAACAAACAGCCTGTGCCACTGGAGCAATGTTTATGCTAGCAAATACCCTGAGGTGTTTCACAGAAATCAATCTGCAGAGAAAAATTGCCTAAAATAATAAAAATTCAGCAACTCCCCAACTCAAGCCCAGGTCTTGCTGCATGTTTGGGGCTGGGGGTGAAGGGTGATGAGAGCAATGGGTCAACTCTTCTAATTTTTCGGAGCACAGCTCATGAAACGATATCCTCCGAGCCCTGAATACCACGCCAGTTACAGCTTGGTTCGATCAAATTCAAGGACAGAAGAAATTGCAGGAGGGAAAGCAAGTGGAATTGGCTGCAAGCTGCAGGAATACGTGTTTAGAGAAAACTTCTGCAGCAGAATGAACTGGAAGGGGACCACTCGTACGGAAACCAAATGACTTGGCAGGTAATTTTCCACCCTCCTCCTGTGGTTGCTTATTCTCATTGCAGCTCAGCCAGGCCAGGGCATGGCAGCCTGGAAAGAAATGTCATCCCCAGCTCTGTCACCTCGAGGATCTTCCTGCCCTGCAGTGACTGTGATATAGAGGACAGAATTACGGTTTCACTGTAAAACCAAGCAGGGTAAAACCTTGCTTCACTGTAAAGCCAGGCAGTGAATAAAGCAAGGGCTTGTCTGTGATGATGGTAATTTTTGTGACTTCTGCACCTCAGCCAGCGGGTCAGTAAAAGCAAGTAAAGGAGTCGGCTAGCTTTAATTTTAACATGCAGAAAAATCCAAGCTTTGCTCTAATTTACACCTAAAGCTCCCGGTTTCCTTGCAGCAGTGAGATACTGCCCTTACTCATACCATCTGCTTTTCTGTCCCCCCACCTCCTGAGCACACGGGGCTACAGGCACGCTGGCTCCTGGGGTATGGGACTGGGCTCCGATCACTCTGTAGCTCAGTCAAATGCAAATCTCCATATTTTCCTTTAGCTGCTCTTTAACTTTCCTCCCTGCCTCCAAAATCACAGCAAAGTCAAACCTCCACTGTGCAGAGAAGCTGGGCAATTCATTAATGGTTATGAATGACCCTGAGATCACTCTGATCTGGAGCCGCTATAGGGTGCCCATGCTTCATGATGCTCACGGTGCCAGAAAGAGCCATGAAAATCCTAAGTCCCCATCCCCCAAATCCAAACACCCCTGAAATCCCACAGACCCTTTAAACATTGGTCTTACCATTAGTGATGTCCATGAAACGGGTGGTCTATATATGGTATAAAGCTCAGGTTAGGTATTTCCTTGGGTGTGACATAATAAAGCCTTGCATCACTCTGTACGACTGGAAAGAGTCGGAAGAGACCAGAGTGGCATGAAACAGAGCTGAAGAGACCAAGTCTTCTCTGACCACGAGGTGACGGTGCCTCTGGAGAGCCAGCTCAGGTGACTGCTCCAGCTTTTGCTTCATCATTCAACGCTTCCAACTCTGTAAATCTCAGGTTTCTGATCACACACATCCTTATGAAGTTTTTTGGTTATGACATGACAAAAGGCAAGGTTGGTGCTGTTTCCAGCAGTGTCAGAAATCCCATGAGAACTCATTCCTACCAGGACCCTCTTATTACCAAACCTGGTCAGAAATGAGATATATTTGGGGCAGGGGGGGAAGGCGTTGAGTTAAGGACAAATGATCAAAACTTTCTTTTCAAACTTCAAACTTGTTTTCTGTACCAATTATGAATGAAGATTGAAGTTGGCTTTTGTTCTATTGATTGAAAAAGGGAATGATGGGTGAAACTCATAGTGGAAAGGACGTGAGATTTTTACAGAGGTGCTCAGATATGATTGATTCATATCACTGAGATTTAGAAGGCTAAAAAAAATCCATACAAAGGATAGAGAGGGTTTTTCAGATCTCAGACGCCATCAAGACCACAAATGCACTACTGCTTTTTGACCATGGAAAACCCACATATTGTAAGGAGCCATAGGACTCCAGCATTTTCAGCTGAACTACTCTTACCATAGATTTTAGATTTCCCCTTGCAGTATCTGGTCCTCATTTCATCTTCCTTTTCACTATAACTTAAGAAAAGCTAGAAGCAGGAGACTCACAACTTACAGCCCTGCCACTCACTGCTCTTTGTAACATCTTCTGAGTGTATTTATTTAGAAAGAAAGACTTTTGATAGGAAAATCTAGAAAACGCAGTCTCTGCAGTTACAGAGTCCTGGTCCTTAAGCCAGGTTTGTGCCAAGGACTGGCCAGTTCCTGGCAGTCTATCAGCAATCAGATAAAAATCCCAATCAGATCCAGATCCTGACCAGACCCAGTTTTAAATTCAAATGTCCCACAGGCTTACAACTTTACTTTTTCTTATGTGAGTGCCTTTCACTTTTGACCTAGTGTGTATATATATATATATATATCAAGAAACCAGAGTTTTCTCTGGGTAGTCATTTCCCCAGCACCCTGTTAGACTCTCATACCCACGTACAGCAGGAACTGGTCTGGCAACACCCACACTGCAGCACTGCAACTGAGTGTAGGCAAACGCAGCCTTTAGCCCCCACTACCGTGGATTTGCTCTGGCAGGGCTGTGCCATGGCTGCCTTTTCTTTTGATAAAGTTTTGCAGCCAGCCAAGTTTTTGGACCAATTTGATTTTCTGCAAGTCTGCAATTCAGCCAGTCTTCCTGCCCTTCCCTGTGCCCTCTGAAGGTATGTGCTAAAACCAGTCAACTTTTGAGAGCAAAAAAGCGAAAGTGTTTCATAATACATTTCTCTAGGACTGGATTCACAAACTAGTTACGCAGTGCCTCAGCAGTTCAAAAGCTGTTTGTACTTAAAATGCAGTAATTAAACCCAATTTACAGCACAGTGCAAGTCTTGGATGAGTGAGATGATTAGCTGGATGTGTCTTGCCCTAGTTTTTAGGCTGTAATCTGAGACTATGGCCAAACTGAGCTGAGCAATGGCATTTGTGTCTGCAGGCACCATTGCTAGCGGTGACCCTTGAGTTTACCTTGGCTGAGGCGGTTGGGATCGGGGCTGGCCACAGGAAGCTGCCAGCTAATCCTTCCATACCGATTTCTCAGACAGTTCAGTGCCACCACCTCTGAGGTTCCCAAAGCATTTAACTGGCTTTGCTAAGGGGACAGTAATGGCAGAACCCATTGGCCAAGGGACAATACCACACACATTTGCTCACTACTTTTGATCCTCTCCCCAAAGCAGCTCCCCTCAGATGATCTTTAACTTTCCTGCTGCTCACTTTCTTTAAATTACATCCCTCAACATCAATAAAATAAGTGTTCACAAATGAGTGTGATAAAGCCAACTAGTCCAGCAAATGCCTAAGAATATGTTGATTTCCTTAGTCTCTAATAATAGAATTAAAATCTAAGAGGGTTTCATTCTTTCCAGCACATTTAGACTGTATTTCTTTTCCCATTACCTTGGCTAAGATACAACACAGATGACATTCAATTTGGGTGATAAGGAACCAAAAGGGGGGTGTTTTTCTGCTGCTGCCAATCTGGCAATCACTGCAGCCCCGTGGGGAGAGCTTTCCTCTGCCCACAGCTCTGGAGAAGTGCCCACGACACAGAGCCTCTGGCAGCCTCCGCTCTCCCGTTCCTAATCCCACAGCACTGCAGGAGCCTTGGGGGAGCACAGCCCCTTTGCAGGTAGGCAGCACACACCTGAAAAGGTATCACAGCAATCTCCCAAATCTTCCAGAGGATCTAAGGAGGGGCGGCACCCACTCAGGTCCCAGGGGTGCTGCACCCCTCCCTGTGCCCCAGGGACACCCATCAGCCTGCCCACGCGCTTGTGGCAGTTGTCAGCCTCTCCCAGCAGCTCAGGATCTTTCACTCCAATGCTTATTTGCAATATCTACCAGCTCTGACTCTTTAAAGTGATCAGAGATTTACATCAGGAGACTTTAAATATAGAAGTAATTTTGTGTAAACTCTTGCCTTTATTGCAGCAAGGAGAAGGGAGGGAAAAGCCTTTCTTTTTTTAGACTTGGCAGGAAACAAGCAGTTAAATAAGTGAATACTATAAAATGAAAATCTTAAAGTGATTACAAATATGAAGGGAGTGAATACCAAATTGAAACAGCCGTTTAATCAAGATAAAGTACAGAAATCCAGCAATTGGCCTCTTTCCATGATCCTGTAGAGCTGTGCAAAGGAGGTTGCTTACTGTAGCATTACCAATCTCAGTTGCTCGGCTGCTGACTGCTGATACCCCAAAGTCTTCCACCCTTTGCAGCTTTTCACATGCTAAATGCCTTCCTTTATGGATCACCCTTGATGTAAAGTGGCTTCAGTTACTCAAGAACTGAAATAAAGATGAAAAAGTAATTGCATTTTAATTGCTCTAATAATGGCAGGAAGCTGCACTGAGACTTAAATACTGAAAGGTAAAGATTAAGACTGTTTGTTAGGCTGCCTTTCCTTCAAACTTTGTGCCAATCTTCCCTCACGCCGCAACCAGTCACACCAGTGTATGCCAGGTTTATTCTTAAACTCCTGAGATGGTTTGGTCTGTTAGACAGTAGTATCTACAAATTGGAGCTTTTTACCATAAGCAATTTTAAGGTTGAGGGACTTCCTTGCAATGTACCAATACCAGACTTCTCAGCTTGAGATACTTGCTTACCCCAAGCATCTACAGACTGGGCAATAGTGGCCCTTTGGAGATGGGTGACAGCAGCGGGAGGTTGCAGCGATGATGTTATCTGGTGGGGAAATTACATTGCTTAACAGGCAGCTCCCACTGCCTGACAGACAGTATGGGTCTGAGGACCCCTGCCACAGGGAAACTTGACTTGGTTTTCCTTGTTATGTGCAATCGGCACACAAAATCCCCAGGATTTTGGAACGGGAGGGGAGGGCATTAAAGAGGATTTGTTTTCTCCTCACTGTACTTTATGTGTCCGTTATGCTAAAGCATAGGTGGGAACAAATCCCGTCAGCTAGCCACAGCAGTGGGAAGCAACCTCAGCAGGCAGCCTTTGGCAAGGAAGCTTCAGCATCTGACCTAGGCTGACATTAACAGCACTTTGGAAATTAGTGTGAAAGTCATTGCTCGATAACCGTGTGTCACCTCTGAATGTCTCAGTTGACATTTTTTCCTTCTGCACGAGGAAGTTTTCTGCTTTTGTTGCCATCTCTGTCACAACAGGAGTTTTAATTCCTCACACCAGCTTCCTACCACAAACCGGAGCGCTCGCTCCTGCACACAGTTCCTCCTGTGACTACACCACCCGGCAGGATCAAGTCAGACAGAATAAGCTCAGGAAAGGAAAAGATGTGAGTGGAATATAGAGTGAGGCTATTGACTTGGCGTGCCAGACATGAGCTGGAGTCGACTCCAGATGTGAGCTGAACAATAACGAAGACCTTATAGTTTATCACCTTTTAAAGTACACGGAGGGATGTTCAAACAATTGCTTTCAGTGAATGATTTCAGGAAGTCATTAGCCTCATACAGAGAGAATAACACACATAAATACACAGGCAAGTCTATTGTGAGCATAAAAAAAGTTATCAAAACACTTTTTAAGAAACAATCTAATGTAGGGGGGGAAGCAAAATTCATCCTCTCCCTCTCACTACTCCTCCTCTTTTTTTCAATGGTTATGATGCTTAGTAAGAGTTCAGTACTGATGGGAGTTATGCAGAAATTTCATAAGCAGTCCAAAGAGAACCGCTGAGGTTATAAAGATGTTGTTATTATTGGGGTAGTTTATTTTTGCTGAAAGAATCATTAATTCAAATTGCAAATCAAAATGGAAGCAAATTCCTCTATTTATAAATTAACTAATTGCTCATTTAAATCAAAGTGAAAATAAGCCAGATATTGGCTATGCCTCAGCAGACCCCTGCTCTGTGAGTATTAGACTGCTGCAGGTTGGACAGACCCAGTTCCCACCAGGAATGAAACCAGAAGGGAACTGTAAGTCCCAACATGGTCCCCCCCAGGTGTCCAGGAGACTTATGGTCCTGGTGATGCTGTTATCCTGACGGGCTGAGCTGACCCCTTCGTGCAAAACTGCAACGTGAGGAACAGCACAAAAGGCTGCTCTGGGATGAGATGAAGCTTATTGAGAAAAGATTTTGCTAAGTTAAAAGCAAGAGTAAAGTAAATATTACAGACATTCTTCAGCCCTGTGTAATGGGAATACCGCCATAGTTAAGGCTGAACTGCAATTTGCATTCAAAAGTAGGAAGAAATTACTCTAGTTCGCATTTCAATGAATGAAATTCATCTAATGAATTAGCATATGTTGCTGTGAGACAATTTCTAGTTTCAGAGGAAGCCAAATTTTGTGCACAAGGCTTTGAAAATAAAATATTTTCTGTTTTTTACAGAAATACTGCCAAATGTTCCTTCCTTAAAATGTTGCCTCTCTTCCCCACACGCCATTGGGAAGTCCTGCCAGGGGAACCCCCAGATTCGTGTTGCAATATGGAAATTTTGTGCAGCCTCTTAACTTTCTCCCAAGCGGGGGAAAGACCGATGAAGCCGTTTGTGGACATGTCAACAGGATTGTGCAGTTGCCCTAAGGAACGGGGCTGGTGTGGGGCCAGGCCAGGAGAAGATGGGGCAGCAGCCCTGCAGGGCGAACTGAAGCCCACCATGAGCAGAGGGGCAGACCACCACATCCAGAAATGCCACCGTGCTTCTCCCCAGAAAGCCTGCTGCCCCTTCAAGGCAGGGATGCTTTATGCATAAAGCACATTGTAATGCTATTTATCACCGGCTGTACCTCCAAACTCCTCAGTAAGGAGCCCACCCACACAGCACCTTGGCAGCATGGGATGCTGTGAGCTGCTCCATGCTGCGAGAGCCCACAGCTGGTCCCCTCCCTCCCCTCCTGTTGCAGCTTCATGCTCTGCTCCTTGCAGGATAATTTTGAAACACTTGGTAGAGTTTCAATCTCACTATTAATTGGACACATCAGACCTGAATATAGCACTCAATACACCAGAAGGAAATAGGGGAGATGATGGTGCCAATGGCTACATGATCTTGAAACCCCAACCCACGCCTATGGTCCTATGTCAAATTTTGCACCCCCACAAGAAACATCTCTGCCACTGATTTAAGATGGTTTTGAGCACAGGCAAGATTTTCTTTCTCTGCATGCAGCTTCGACCCTATGGCTGGCCAGACCGTCTCTGCTGGGCTGCGAGGATAAAGGTAAAACTCACCCATGTGTTGCGAGAGCCCCTGAAGTATTTTTCATAACATCCTTAAATGACAAATCACCTGCAGTAATTGCAACATTTTCAGGATCACCTCAAAAAAGGGTGCTGACATGATCTGGCATGGCTGTAAAACTGGACTTAATCTCACAAAAAAAAGCTTCCTCACAAGGTACTTGTCCTTCCTGCTCCTTCTTCAAATACAAATAAAATAAATACCTTATTGTTACCATTAAAAATTCAGCACCTATATTGTTTAAACCATCAAACCTATTATGAACAAAGTGCTAACATATTTTAAAGTAATGAACCAAGCACAGTATCTAACAGTGAAGTCATTGCATTGTTCTTGGCAAGTGCAGTAGAAGGATGAAATTATATTTGTGACAAGGGACATCACTCGATTTGAATATCAGCTCTATTAAACAGAAAATAGCAAATGCATCAGCTCTACAACACCTCTGATAGCATGCTGAGGAAAGTATTTGGTAGGGTCAGTAGGTAAAAACTGAGCAGAGTAATTCTCATTGTTGTCTTCACAGGAAGCTCCAGAAGTAATATGCATTTACAGGGAAATTTAACTGAGTCTATGGTAATTTATTCCATGAGAATTTTCCTTTCTTCCATGGTAGTTGTTTGGGTTTTCTTTTCAGTTTCAGATTATGAAAATGATTATTCAGAGGGGAAAATAGCATCGTACAGATGCCACTGTGCAAACAGTAACTTTCGGAGGAGTAAAACATTATCATCAGAGAACATGGCAATTTGATTTACAAGTGAGCAGACAGGAAAATGTGACAGCAAGAGAAGAAAGACTAGCTTTCACGGGGTGAGGCCACCTGTAGCGCTGACGTGGGCTGACTGTGCAGCCACTGCAGAGCCCTCTGCTGCGCTCACCAGCTTGTGCGCAGTCTCTGCTGTTTGCAGAGGATGCGGTGGTCTCTAGCAGGTTAACCACGGCAGATATCAAGTTAGACCCAATTTCCCCTTGGCTAAAGCTTCCTTGAGGCTATACCAAGCCTACTCTGCTAGATAGTTCAAAGGGCTGTATGTTACACCAATATTCCCTAAATTCAGCTCAACCATCTTAAGAGAAGTTTGTCTCTTTCTAGACCCCTCTTCAACTCATCGGGTTTCCACTTCTAAGGCAGAGACCCTTCAAAACCCTGTTCCAATCCCAGCCTCTGCTGGTGAACCTACTCTACACCTAAAGCCATATTATAGCCAGTCCACAGACAATTTCAGTAAAGGCACAGGGGAGAACACTTTTACAGATAGCATCATCAAACTGTCAGTGGCCTCATTAAGCAGAGGGCACCTCCGTCCCCAGATGCACAGGGAGCAGCACACAGGCCATTAGGAAAACCAAGGCTGCCCGGGACACAGCGCAGGCTGCTGCGGGGCTTACGGCAGGATGAGCCTCGCTGCCCTGGCAAAGGAAGAGGCAGAGAGCAAGGAGGTTAATTAGTTCATACTTTTAATTAATTTGCCGTTCCTAATAGATGCTACAGATATAGTCCTGAAGTCTTGCTTATCTGACAGGGTAAATTCCTTACATGTCAAATGGGCAGCATATGCTTTCCCAACCAGCTGTGCCCACATGTGCACAGAGTGAGTCTCTGTGAGCTGTGTCTAACCGGGAGAAGGTATTTCCGTCTCTGAGGCTCATCCTCTCCTTTTCAGACTGATCGTTAATCTGGTCTCAGACAGACCTCTCCACACTGATCGTGATGTGCTCTGTGTGTTTGTGTGTGCTGCTTTGCCTGCATGTGCGCACACTGCTGGGGTTTCTTGTTATCACTGGAAACAGTCGTGTTCGAGTCTGCCACCTTTTCTTCTCTTCTGCTCCCTCTTTTGCAAAGGAGGGAAGGAGTTGTTCACCGCCTGCGGTGAGACCTGACCTCGGGCAGAGCTGCTGCGGAGGCAGGAGCTGATTCTGAGTTCCTCCCGGGTCCTGCCACCATTCCTTCCAGCACCCGGCTGCCAATGCCAGTGCTGCTCCTGCCATGGTCAGACCGCAGCTCCACCATTTCTGCCCTGATTGCCATCCTCCCAAAGCACAGGCACTTGCTTAGCTTAAAGCGTGAGAGGCATCTCACTGAACCTAAAGAGATGCACATGGATTTGAAATTAATCCTTTGGACAAATGTCTGCAGGAGCAGGCTTCTGCTCCACCGTCGGCACAGCCTGAGGAGGCAGGCTCTGATACCTCTAAGCTGTCACACCCCCCATCAGAGCTGTACCACAAAAGAGCAGAGTTTAGCCCCAGAAATTAGCAGCTTACCACACTGAAATATCTGCCGCGCTTTCCAGTGGCTGAGGTATTGTGGTTGCTTACAGGTAAGCCCGTGGTGCCCTGGATCTGTATTTCAGCACTAGGCAGCTGCCTCCTTCACATCACTGAGAGAGGTCAGAAGTCCACTGTCAAGTGAAGAATGGTGTTTCTGTTTCTTCCTTGCTGCCTGAGGGGAAAGAGGGAAGAAAGAAGAGGCGAGAGAATCAGACCTGGATGTTTCCAACAATAATTAATAGCAAATCTGGGTGGCACACACAGAGGGCTCCATGACATCCATGCAGAGGAGCTTTTTGAGCCAGAAAGCCGGCCTCCGAGACTGTTGAATCAGCTGGGAATATTGATGTGATTAACAATGATTTGATTTGGAAATCAATGCGAAGGAGATTGTTTGCTTGCTTTGTCCAATTTAGTCCATGAAATACTGGCTTCAACGCAGGGAGAAATTTAGCCGAAGCAGGAAGGGGATTTTGAGGAGGGGTGGAGTGGGGTGTGTTTGTTATTTTATCAGACATCCGTCTGGATTCTAGCTGGTGAAAACTTGAGCATTCAATCAAATGTTTTATGTGTGTCTATAATAATCCGAACAAAGGAACAGCTGACAGCTCATGATCATTTAAAGATAGAGCAATTTCTATTTAGCAATCTTGTGACTGCATTTTCTGCATCTACGTGCAAGGCTTCCTAATCGTTATGTGGGTTTTGTTGCAGTTTGGCTTCAAATGAAACACTATGAATTTACAGGAAACCCAACACAAACACTAAGTCTTTAAGAGGAATATTAAGAAGCCGTTCTCCTGGGTCGCAGAGCAAAGAGGCTGCATATGCACAGCTATTAAATGTTGCCAGGTATAAGTTGTTGAGCTTATTTTCTAACCCTAGGAGGAGTGATAATTCATCACAGATAATTTGTATTAGAAAGGAGAGAAGCATTTTTTTAAACTTTAGTCACATTAAATTGTCTCTTCCACTTTAGCTTCAGGGAGCTGCTTCTGCCAATAACTCCTGGGAGCACTCCAAGAACCCCTGGGTGAAATTTTTGTGGTGTGGGCTGGGAAGCAAACTACTAAGTAATTGATAAATGGTCTCTCCTAACATTAATATGTTTTTTGAAATATGTGAAAAGCTCAGTGATGAAATCCCAGACCCCATCTGAGGGTCTCATTCTGCCACATTAATTTTGCTGGGTAGCCACTTGCTCCACAGAAACCACTATAAAAAAATCAACACAGGGAAGAGCAGTAAATGACACACCAGAGCTGAAAGCTTGTCATCTTAGTATCGCCCTTGGGAAATTTATCCTCCTTAAAATCAGCAGCTGTGTCAGTTATGATGTAATTATTTCATCACTCACTCTGGGAAATTGAGGTTTTGTGTCCCCCCTGCCATCCAACAGGTTACTCAGATTCCCATGAAATGCTTGGTCTCTCCACTTAGTTACTTTGAAGCCACAAGCCTCTCCCCGGCTTGAATCAAGATTAGATATCTAACAGTCAATTATGAGCAAGGAAAGCTGAAATACGACAGCGAGACAGCCCTGCCTTTTGCGCAGGTCCTTCCCACAGCCCGCGATGGGCACAGGCTGAGAGGGTTGCAGGACATGGGCTGTACCAGACAGCTCTGCCTACAGCAGACAGAGCTGGCTGCTCATTCCCTTCCTCCCTCACAGCTTCCAAGGCAGCACCTCTCTTTGGGTGCAAACGGAGGTGTTGGAGGCTGTTCGCGCTGCTGCTGGAGGCTGAGTTCTGCTGGGTGGAGAGCTGAGAACTGGCTTACTCACAGTGCAGAAAGGAGCAGGACTGCCTATATGGCGTATTGGAATCACCGATATCTTGGATATCCTCTGTTGAGACTGCTCACAGGCATCTCTGGTTAGACCTTATCCCCTTGCCCCTGCCATCCTTAGGACCAGCTTCTCCATAGTAGCTGTTGTCCTTAAAGACTAAAACTTCAGCCTCCTCAGAAAGTCCTCACCTTTCTGATCCAGTCTTTGACTTGCTAGGAACAAAGTACCTCCTTTTGACACAGGAAATCGTGTCTGCAACATTACCACCACAATTTCAGCATGTCCGTGTAGGCCTGGACTCCTTTGATGGAAGAGTTCCACTGGCTGAAGACACCTCAGTGTCTTTAAGCAGTGGGACCGCTGCAGCTCTACTTACTGTGCCAGGACACATTTCCCCTTCAAACAGCTCAGGAAAGTTGAAATAGCTACAGACCAAAGGAGGTGCCAAAATATCAGCTTATAGAAGATGCTCTGCTGCTTAGAACAGATTAACACATTTTACATACAAAAGCACTGAATGGAAACATTGAGTTACTCTATATTTGGACATTGGGCAATACCAACATAATTCAAAGAAATGTAGGAGAACAATCTTGCAGTGGAAAATACCATCAGCAGTGAGGCTGAGCCCAGACTGCAGCAGTTAGCAAGTTAAAATGGTTACAGTAGTTTGGGCTGTGATCGTCTTAGATCTTAGAGGTTTTTCACTAAACGTTTTTCTGCAACTAAATTCTTCACACAGTAGACAATTTGAGTAGTGATTCAATTCACTGCAGTCTCCTCCGTGAGTCATTACTGAAGCAACTCTTAAATGAAGGTTAAGAATTTTAAACAAATGGCTCTACCTTTTGAGATGGGGTGCAAATCCCAGTTGGTCACAACTAGACATTCAGACAAAAGGGACTTCAATTCTCACAGGTGAGATCCGTCTACATCCACTGATGCATTTTTATTTCAGCAATTCAATGCTATCCTTCAGCCTCTTTGTGCAACTATTCAGTGAGGCTCTTTATCTCTCTGTCATATACTTGTAATATTTATTCATATAAAAAAGACCTAGATGATTTGGACAGCGGCCATAGCTTTTCAGATCCAAAAAGCACCTCTACCTTAAAACTGTTGACTAATTGGAGTAGTTCTGCAGTACCGGCAGCAGAGGAGAGTATTCCCTCTCCCATGCGTGGAGAAGGAGCATTTTCGGAGCTTCTGTGCATTGTGGAAAGGCAGCTCTACCCACGGGAGGACAGCGCCCGGTGAATTGTTTCTATATCTGTAATATGCTCTCCTAGCAAAGCACCTGGAGAGCTGCCTCTTTCTCTTGTATTTCATCAGTGTGGATGGAGAGTGGCAGACCCCCAGTACCAGCCCTCACAGCACTCCATACTGCCATGGTGACAGGGTCTTTCAGCCTTTGTGGCCAGTCTGAGCCAGCTAAAAGCTTTCTTTTGCCACAATAGTGCCCCCAAAGATCTGCACTCTTAAGGGCCCCACACTGGGCTTGGGTTCAGACCACAGCCCTGGAGGCAATCGGCTCTGCAGCTCACTATTAAGCTCAGCAGCTATCTAGGCTTCTACACAGGCCCAGCTGTACTTAATTCCAACACCATTCGAAACTAATACCACCACTGCCTGTAATGCAATAGCTGAGCCATAACCAGACTTCATGTGTGTGTGAGGTAGATAAACACTACACAGGCTCCTGGCTTGCCTATTAAGGTGTTGCCCTGTTGTTCTTACCAACATCAGCACTGCTGACAAAAAGCAAGCAACGCATTTTAATAAATGTGGAGAGCTGTGTTTGGCTTCCCAAGTAGCTCTGCAGGCAGCTTGACGAAAGGGAGCTACACACCGCTGCAAACCAGGCTTCTTCAGGGAAGGGGGAAGGAGATGAAGCAAATGTTTCTGAGGTTCAGATGAGCAATCTTCTGTGCAAACAGACAATCCCCGAAGCAAAAGCAACTGCAGAGCTATTTTGATTAAACAAGCCTGGGATCACTGGATTTCTTCTCCTGCAGAGTCCAGGAAAGGAGTGGGACAAATTCCCAGTGCCAGTCAGTGGAAGTAATGGTTCTGAGAACACCCCTTTAGTGACTTTACCCCTTGTTCCAATACCACCTGTAAATTCTTTGCTAAAACTAATATTCTTAAGGCGAAAGACCTTCTCTTTCACAATTTCTGCCTATAGAATTAACCGGCAAAGGTTCATCCTCTGTTTCCCCCCACCCCCCCAAATGCTTGACAGACACTTAGCAACCCATTTCACCAGATGCCCACACTCCAGCTCGCACCCCTTTCCCTTCACCTTCCCCTCCCCTTCTGGAACTGAGCGCTTTATGTTTTTTTAAAAAACTAGGAGTGCGTTAACAGGGCTCCCAACCCAGACCACGCAGGGTTCGCTTGCAGCGCCCGGGTTTGCGGGGCCGGGGCCGGGGCCGGGGCGGTGGGGAGCGGGGCGGTGGGAGCGGTGCGGTGCCGCCCCCGCGCGGGCGGCCGTGGATCTCGGCGCCGGTCGCGCCGCGGGCGCTCCCCTTCCCCCCGCTCCGCCGCGCTGCGCACGGTGTTTGCTGTTCCATTTCTGCCCTCTACTGGGTAAAGGGAGCTTCGCAGCTTTTCTTGCCATGCTGAGGAAAGGGAGGAAAAGCCCCGAAATACGAAAAAGGCGTTGAATCGTTGCCAGCCTAGCGGCGGCTCTGCCCCGCTCCCCCCCGCACATGGAGGCGAGGGCCAAACACGCCGGGAAGGCTCCAGTGCCTCTGAAGCAGCAGAGCCAGATGGCAGGAGACAGATTTTAGAAGGCTCCTATAAATATTTGTTCTGCTCAAATAAATATGCACGTTTTCAGTTTCTCAGCCAATTTTGAGGAGTTTGCATCAGAGAACTAGGCTTTATCACAAGATTTCGTGGACCTCAAAAGGGATTTATACAAGATGGTTTTATTCAACCAGAAGTTCAGAGCACTTTTTTTTTTTTTTTTTTTTTGTCCTGAGGATGCGAGCTGCAAGATTAAGGGGAAAAAGAAAAATCCCTGAAGGAAGGTAAAACCAAACAGTAGAAATATGAGGCCAGAGTTTGCCATGTGTCTAGCCAGGATAGAGTAAGGAAAGTTTAAATGCTAACTAAGAAAACTAGAGAGACTAATTTCAAAGTTACAGATCCACCAGATTTAGCTGGAAAGCTCCTATGAAATAAATGATAGAGAGTAGTGGGTCTTAAAACTCTTAAGCTATTAAATTAAAGAAGGACCAGATATGTTGGAAACATCGCATTGCATCTGAATAAAGGAAGCCAGACGGGTGACAGACGGATTTTTAAAGGTTCCTATAAATATTTGTACATTAGTTTCAGTGTAAGATACCCTGCAAGTGCTTGTCCTGGCAGCTCCACCAGGCCATTGGTATAATGCAAGCAGCCACAAGCTGCTCCGGTGGCAGCAGCACGACCGGGTGAGTGCTGAGGAGGTGCAGTGATTCAGTGGTTTCTTCAAACAGTTTTTGAAAACAGCTTTTATAAGTTGTAGCTCATGTATTTACTTGGTTAATTCCTACCAGTTCTGAGCAGTTGATAGAATTTGTTTCCATGTTTCGAGTAGCAGGGGAAAACAACTCCTCCTTTTTTTCAGTGGGAAACTACAGAACAAAACATTGTTGGTTCCTTTCCAAATTGTATTTTTTCATTCCATTATAGTTTTGCAGCTAAAAGCACTGAACTGCTGAAAGAGTTGGATCTATCTCCATCTTCTCATCCTAAAAAGTGACTGAGAAAATTCCCATTAAAATGAAATCTAAGCAAAGGTGGATCACCAGCTGCAAGTTAACTTACACAGGGCACAAATCCTACTGAAGCAAATCATCCCAGTGTCATTCCCTGTCTTTGGCCTTCTAATTGTGTTCACTTTCTCCAGCTGCTGAAGGAAGACAATTTCACTGTAAAATCAACAAACCAACCAGAAAAACATAACAAGGTATGCTATAGCTTCTTGAATGCCTCTATGCAAACAGACAACAGTCTTTTTTTCTGAAGTCAGAAGGATTTGGCTCATGGTACGACTGCCTCGGTACAATATGTCCCGAAGTAGATGGTGGTAATGCTGTTCTAATCCAGTTTGGCACTGACCCTGCCGTAGCCGCAGCGTACAGACGGCAGTGCAGTGAGGCCCTGTGTGTCTGCATGCTGCACGTGGCACTTCCCAAAATAGGCAGTAGAGCTTTCAGTCTCGGGGCTGACCAAGTTATTCTCTGCATAAGATCCAGTGGAAGAGAGGACAGACGTGACTGGATGATGTCTCTGCAGCTCTGTACCTCCAGCCTCCTTCATGCTGCACTGGCTTATAAGAGACCTTGCTGGTACTCAGCGAAGGACGGGCACACCTCAGCTCTCCTCATTCCTGCGCGTTCACCTCTATGCCAAAGGCATGCAGGGCTGTGCAAATCCTTTGATATGTGGTTGTACTGTGATAGGGAAATTTTACAACGTAAAACTGCTAAAGCCCAGATCCAGCCCTGAACCCAAGCCCTGCATCTCCTTGATGTCTATTCATGCCTCTCAGCACATTGCATGGTCTAGACTAGAGGATTCTTTAAGATCCCACCCAGCCTTATTTTCTTTGATCCTTCTAATTTCTTATCGAACCAGAAACTTCCCCTTCTAATACAGATATAATTCCAGCCCCTTTGGCAGCTTTTTCAATCTCCATTAGACCTTCACAACCCTGAATAAAACGTAGTTGGTTTAGCGCAGTCAATGGACTGCAAAGTTTCATCATTTAATTTAATCTCTTTTGCAGTAGTGCAATTCCCCTACTAGAGCCCTGCCTATCTAATAGGCGTATATTCTTCTGTGTCCTGGTCCTGTCTCGTCTGATCACAGCAATAGACGTGGCATACGGATTAGATGCTGGATGTCCATTGTGCTGGGAGGAGGGTGGAGACAATGTCAGTCATCCAACATGCAGAATGGGAGGGCTAGAGGGTGTTGAACGTTTCACATCCCTTCTGTGTTTTCTCTTAGATGTATTGTGAGAAATGTGATCAATTCCACTCTTTTTTCTACAGATTAGAATAAAGAAACACAAAAATCCTCTTTGAATACCTTGATAACACCTCCTCAGCTGGCTCATTACAACCTATTGTGAGGCATTTCCAAAAATGAACGTTTCATGGGTCAGGAATAATACCATTGGTACGGACAAAAGGTGCCAATGCTTAGTTATACAAACTCGTGCTAACAGAGGAATGTGCCCGTCCACACCTCAGGCATCTTCCCATGCAAACCAGTAGCTTCAAACCTGCCCAGGCAAAAAAAAAAAAAAAAACAACCTCAAGACTGAGGGAGTAGTCACGCACCTACAGTGGCTGGAGGCCAAAAACCCCATCATTAGGAGCAAACTTCCTGCCGCAGCGCTGGGAGCTTCCTAGCAAAAAGCCCTTGCTGTTACAGCTGTAATTACATAAATCCCTTCGATGCATTTGTGTCAAAACCATTGATCAAGAAACAGTATTAATTAGACCTAATCCACACTTCGGAGGCACCAGAACATATCATCACGGCTCGAGGGGGTTTAAGGCAGCAGAGTGTATGTCTCAGCAAGGCTTCCTTAATTTTATCCTCATGATTTTGAAGGTGTGAATGCACAGAGAAAAAGAAGGGGGAAGAAAACAAGAGAAAAATAGCAGCTTTGCAAATTTAACCCTTCTGAGGTGCAGCTAGAAAACTGAGTTGTCTGCGAGGTTAAAACCTACTATGACTGCACCTACACAAACTGAGTACACCTGAAAGTTTATGCCTTTGAGACGAAACATTGAAATATCATGGAGGTACTAAATAATCTAACTGCAAACACTCCTATTTGCTTCTCCCGGAGCAAGCAGACACCTGGCAACTGCATGGGTAAAAAGGGCTAAATAAACCACCTGGGTTCTTTACTGCAGGAAGGCAAAGTCTGAGATCCCTGGCAATGCTCCAGCCCCGCCAGCCTGATCCCAACACAACTCGTTGCCCTGTCCCTCCACCATGCCACTACAAAACCAGCAGTCTGCTAGAGAGAGTGGGAGGCCAGGCACAGACAGGAGAAGCAGGCATTTGGAAAGTGCCCCAGGTCTTAGGCTCAGAAGAGTTAAAGCAACCAGAGGAATCTTAAACAACAACAACGAAAAAAAGCCAACCAAAAAAAAAACCAACCAAAAAACCCACCAAAAAAAGAGCTAAGCAGCAGCTCTCACAACAAAAATGCAGTTCCAAGATTAATGAGATTTTGATACCCCCCCTTTAAAAATGGAATATTTCCATTTTAAAATGTACAAAGACTAAAATCTTCATAAATATCCTATTAAGAAACTTCTGCTGCTGTTTTAGAGTTTCAATTGAAATACAGTGCATGAAGGTTGCCATAGCTACAAGCAAATTTTTAAATAACTGTTTTTCATCAGAGCAGCTGCAGTATCACGCAGAAACAAGGTTGAAGTGGGGAAGCTGGAAGGAGTCTGACCATCTTCAAGCTCCTAATCAAGCAACCCTGAGATTTTCACAAACACAGCTTAGAAACTTTAATACGCTTTCTGCTTTTTAAAGAAAATATTGCCCTTTGTTATTTGGCGGCACCCCAGCAAATGGTGTCAGCGCTGTGTGAGATCTCAGTCAAGAGAATAGCTTTGTTTTCATGCTGGAAAAGATAAAAATTTCCACTACTAAGCCCCTACCATGGTGCAAGTGCCCAGGCACTGAAGCATCGATGTGCTGTGGCCTCAGGTCTGCTCTGAAGGGCTTTCTTCGTGAACCGGTTGATTGGCAGCAATTTGCCTAAAAATGCCACAAGAGCCACAGATTTCTGTGTCCAGGAAAAACTCTTCCTTGCCTGAGCTTGCACAGGAAAACACAGAAAGGAGGAAATGTGAAAAACAAGTGAAACTGTAAAATGTTAGCAGGAGGCTTTCAAAGTGGGGCTGTGATTTAGGTGGTCCTGCCTCCAGTGGTGTTCAGTCATTTGTGAGCATGGGGAGGCATTTTCCTCTCCTGTAAGATCTCTCCCTGGCAGGAATAGGCAGAGCAACTTTCTGAGCAACAGTGCAAGCAGAAAATGGACATTTCTGCACTGTGGGCATCTGTTTAGAGGAGGTCTAGGCTACGGACAGCACTGAAAGCCTCCCTTATACTCGAGCCTTTCAACCAGTGATATTAACTATGGCAAATTTCCTAGAAAACTTCAAATAGATTCATTTTGTGTCCTCAGCCAAGTATGCCCTGTGTCCCAGTCTATAAAATGAGAATAAATAAAGAATAAAATTTCTGAGAGGAATACCATGAGATTTAACTCCAGCACAATAGTAATTGAATTGCTATCTATAGAAAGTGGAAATGCTTGGCTGGGTTTGGGGTTTTTTCTAAACAACAAATTAATGATCATTATTTAATACACTATTATGAATCTGAAAGAATCATCCCAGTGATGGTTATTTTTATACAAATTGGTTCATTTATCTATGACCTGCTTCTAAGAGGTACTGCCACAGTACAGTGGAAGTGCTGCCTGGTACTTTGGCATGAAGGCTTGTGGTGCTCTGCCATCAGCTGCACAGCAGCGGAGTTTACAGGCAATCCATACAGACAAATCTTCTGGGCAATGTATTTTTATTTCAAATCTGATTAAAAAATTTCCTTCACATCTTGAAATGAAACAGCTTTCTTGCCTGATGACTGTATGTTTGTTTGTTCCAAAATCGATAGTTTTTTCAACAGGTAGTAGACAACAAAATTTTTGCAGGGTAAAAGAGAGAAGAAAACAAAGGGGAGGAAAGTCGGAGAAAACCTTAAAAAAAATTAGAAAAATGAAAGTTAAAAAATCCTGTCTTGGCAGATTCTTCTAACAAATTACATTCTTTGACTAATTCCAAGTATTCAAGGAAGTGTTGCAGGCCAGGTTGGATGGGGCTTTGAGCAACCTGGTCTAGTGGAAGGTGTCCCTGCCTATGGCAGGGGGGTTGGAACTAGATGAGCTTTAAGGTCCCTTCCACCCAAACCATTCTATGATCCATAAGTGCTGAGACAGTGTAAATCGTATCTTTAGCACAGAAAAGTCCCTCATTTTAGAACCTAGATACTTAATGGCAGCCAGAAACATCTCAGTGCCTCAGTGAGGTAATGGCACTGCCTCCTTCAGCTGGCTTTGCCCAACACTCCTCTCCAGGTCTGCAGTGAGCGGTCAGAAAATGGAAAATAAGGATGACTACCAGAAAGACAACCTAGCAAATACTTTTCATAATAACTTTAACCTAATGTAAAAGTACCTCTTTGCCAGCGCAAAAATAGGCTAGTATAGCAGAATGAGGAAGGGATGCCAGTGAACAGAGATTTCTATACTTGAGTGCATGTCAAAGAGACAGACCTTCCAGCATATCTTTAGGTATTAACTTTTCTGATGTAGAGTTTTTTTAAAGGAAAGAAACAGAAGACAAAAAAGTACAACCTGCTGTATGGTTGGGCTGCCAAAAAAACAGATTGTGAGTCACTGAAAGCTAGTGACCTTAGTCAGCATATTGTGACTCCATAGCTTTTAAGCCCTGCTGTTTCTTTTCCAAGGGAGATGAGAGCCTTGTCAAAGCTGTAGTTTCCGTATATACACATGCACACTCACACTTGCATTAAAGTGCTATTTCTCTCAATCGTCAGGATTACTGAACCTGACATAAACTCATCATTTTCCTGGAAGCAAAAAGGGACGCTAGCCAAAAAGATAAGCCACAGTCGGCAACAGCTATCTTGTCTTGGGGTACCAAAGGGCAGCAAGCGCAGAGCCATCTCTACAGGAGTGTGTAAGTGCAGCCACTCATTTGAAAAGGCCTAAGATCATTTGCTGAGAATAAACACCTGTCTGCAGCCTGCACTAATGCCTCTCATCAGCATTCACTGGAAAAGGCACACACAGTATAAAGAAGAAATGCAGACGCTTAAGGAGAAGATGATGGGTGGGAGGCAGCAAAGGGAGCAGTGCTTAATGCCACAGGGCACTTTCTCACCTCAACTGCAATGCAAAACACGCAAAGACCTATAGACCTGTTACTGCTGCGGCAGTTCCTCTCTCTCTGTCTGCCTCTGTCCGCTCCCCTCTGTGTGTTGCACCATTTGTTTCCATTCTGCTTTTGAAGTAGTGCACAGGCCCCTCCAGCACTCAATGAGGTTTGGGTTTTTTTCACCAGGTTCAAGCACTATCTGGAAGCAGGGAGAAAAGTGTCCCAGAGCAAGAAAAAGAAAAAAAAAAAGATATAATCCCACAATATACAGGGGGAAAAGGCAAAAAAAAAACCAAAAGAGATGACCTGAGAGAGGCAGGGAGGGATCAAGGACCAAGAAGTGGGGACAGAACGTCAGCCAAGGGAGGGGGAGGCAGCAAACCGCACAAACAGCGGGAGTGGGCGACACTGGGGCACACTCGTACCAGAAGAAGGGTGTAGGTGTTTGTCCTCATTTGTTTGTTGTGAATAGTAAGCAGAAAGCCACAAGTGAAGAGCAATAAGCATGCAACAGAATTCAGGGCTGCTTCTCCATTTTAAGTGTTTGGACTCTCAGTTTATTCATCTGCAAAATGTAGGTAGCCTTGCTGGTCTGCCACAGCTGTGTCGGGGGGATGCAGCCCATTGATTTATTCAGAACAAAATAAACAAAGTAAGATCTGTGAGTAAGCACTAGAAGGTGGCATAGATCAACTTGAAAAAGATACATAGAGGGTATATCTTTTTAGCAAATGCTTTACCTGCCCCAAAATCAAGTTTCACATCTATAGCAGCACTAACAAATATAGCTGAATTCACCTGAATGATTCTGCCAAGAGGAAAAAAAGTACAATGAAAAATCAGAATTTCATTCCAAAATGAAACATCTAGAGGGCCAGATTAAAGAGACCGGTTTTGTAAGTCAGGGAACAGGAGAAGATGGGAAAAACTTTCAGAAGTGATGAAGTCATCAGAGTTGTGATGCTTTCACTGCTGGTGCTTGTGCACAAAGCTGGTGAATTCAGTAAGGACTTGTATCAATTAATACACATAACACACTGTACTTCTGACAGAGCATCACGAAATGAGTCACTGAGTCGCTCTACCTTCAGCACTGCGACACTGCATTACCTCGGTGTGCTGAGAGGCACGTATCCCCGTGCAGGCTGGCTGGGGTGTGAGCTGCAAGCTGGGGCATCCTGAGGACTGCCCTGGTTACAGTGAAGTAGAATAAACGTGTATACTGCCAGGCAGCATAATTAGACAGACAGAAGGTACATTGGTTTGAAATGGCATGCTAAAAATACTTTCTATTCTGATGGAAAGACACAGCACTGTCAGGAGGATAGTCTGGGACTTGAAAACTTATCTGGTTTAAAGATTCCAAGAACATCCAAAAAGAAGATGCCTTGTCATCCAGGGCAAGCAAGGTTCAAAAGTAACTACAGTAGCCTGCAGCAAAGGAAGAACACACTGAGTGGTCGGTCACTGTGGGGCTGAAAGGCAGGCTTGCTCCTGCTTTCAAAATAGCTCTGTGCCTAATCATTTTAATCTGTTCTCTCTCACCCAGCAGCAATTCTACAGCACAGAAAACACCTAGGCAGCTTTGAGAGAAAAAAGGCTTGAGAATAACAAACTCTGGGAACAGCTCTTTCCTTCACCATTTTTCACATGAACAGCTATGATCAGAACATATACTTGTTCAGGGGACAAATACCAACTACTTTTTCATCACACATGGGCTGTGCAACTGTTTTCCTACATGCATGCCCAACATTCATGGAGAGCTGGAGCTCAAGAGCTAGACAGAAGTTTCATGACTCTCACCTAGGCACAGGCAGTTCATGGCACTGGGGGAGGTCCAGCACCACGCAGACATAGCTATCAACTATTTGGTAGCGATATCCCATTTGCAGTTCATGGAAGGTGTAGTGATCTGGTGTGTGAATGTGTAGTGTAGTGTACTCTGGGGGTACACGCGTACAGCTCTGGCCCAGCAGGGGAACCCCCTCACGCTTCCTGTGAGTACGATCGCAGGCGTGAGCCATTATCAGAGTAACAACAGCCCTGTATCTGTTCTCTCACTTACACAATGATGACTTGTTCACCACGCCACGTTTTAACTACTTAAGCTTAATTTGAGATAACATCAATAGTGCTATTATTAGTTCACGATTTATTGTAGACTTTTGAGGAAAAAAAAAAAGCATTACTTACACCACATACTGGGAACTGCCCTCAAAAAGGTGGGACTGCAAAGACTCCTGTACCAAAGACCATCTTGATTTCATCAGTGGCCTTGCGTGGTTACCACCATACACACATCATCTTCTCCGCCGCATCACTGCCTGGAGGTTGGACTTCATAGTGAAGAAAGTGGATGAAGTTTTGCGCCTTCAGCCATGTAATATCCACCACACCGCCTGCATTAGACATCCTGTAAAACTGTTCCATCGCTCTCTCTTCCTTTGCAGACTTTGCTAAGTCCGACCTCAAATTTCATTTCTTCTTTCTGACAGGGATGAAATAAAAAAAATGAAACTTCAATATTGTCCTTTGTTTGTGCATTTCTCCCTCTTGTTTAATGGATATTGCCACAGCATGAGCTGATGGAACTGGTGAGCTCTTCCAAGAACTATAATTTCTAGACTGGTGAGTATGGTACATTTCAGACAGCCACAAAGAAGCTCTTCAACCCCTACAATAAAAATTTATATGAAAAGCACATCAGTATGAAGGTACATCTGTATCCACAGGCAACAGTGATTAGATCTGATTATTTTTAGTGTAAATACATTTTCAGCATAAGAGGCACATGACAGTTTTAAGCTACTTAGCTGAACACACTGCTCCTGCACCTGTGGGATTTTAATATTTCTATGCTTTTAAGAGCATTGCACGATAGGGATAAGATCAGTGCATGATCCACTTTACTGAGTTGGAAAAATGTAATTTAGGAAGGTGTTATTATTGCAGGAAAGAGGTGGAAAGCTCATTGGTAATGATAACTCTTTACATGCTTATAGACCACAAATATAATTTTCCTGATGCCTGAACGAAAAATTTGAACATAGATCCTCCAAGAAAAAAAAATCAGCCTGTGTCTTGAATGAATCCCCCTATAAGGGGATGCTTGTGCTGCCAAGCCTTCACACAGCACACACATTGCCATCACTGATTACACTAGAAGCTCCCTAAGTGTTTATGGAAGGGTGGTGGTGGCTGGTGCAAATGCATATTCTTTACAGTCACAACTAAGATTTTTTTTTTGCTGAAAATGGGTATTTGGCATAAGACAAAGCAATGGAAACAATAACTGTACAGCAGTGGTACTGGACAGAGGAGGTTACAGCAGGTTGTCAGTTGGCAAACTTGGCGTTCAGACTGGGGAGGTGCAGGGTTTCACTGGTCTAGTGCAGCTCACCGTGGCTGCCGTTAGGAGCACTGCACCACTTTGCATTATTTGGGGACCGTCATTCAGTCAACAATATCTCAGGGATTTATATGTAACCTTGATAAAACCGAGAGGAAAGAACAGAGTGAATTAAACAGTGAGCAGCAACACAGAGCCTATCAGCTAAGAAAAGACTCAATCATTATATAGCTATTTAACATGAGAGAGCCTGGCCTTTGCAATGAAACCTCCCTGTTAAAATGATTCACTTCAGTTATTCTTTCTCTCCTACTTGCCGCTATCACCATCCAGAAGAGTCAGCGAATGATCAAGTGCTTCTTTGATCTCCTATGTATGTGAAGGCAGAAATATCCAAGCTGAAGAACTGAGCCCCATGGGTCTGACAGCGGATTCAATTACAACCCATGGAATTCAGTTCTCAAAGCTGAGAATACATGACATTCGTTTTAAGGCTGTCCTGACGCAGAGTAGTATCTCATACTCCTCCTTGCTCTCTCCAGTGCCTGGCCTTCTTCCAGGTGCTGTAAAACAGAAGAGTGAAACCTTCACTGCAGCCAAAGCAACTCTACCCAGACTGTAGGTCAGATGCAGAATAATGGCTCGAGGACATATATATTGAAAAATAGGCTATTTTGTATTTTTTTTTGGCACCAGAAGTGGCCACACACATAGACAGAATGTGCCCTAACACATAGCAGAATTCTTAGTAATAAAAAATGAAACTTATAGCCAAGGAGTATAACATTTTGCACTTTTCTGGAAGCCTTTGAGAATTTCAAAGAGGTAAGTTATAGATTTCCTTCCCTGTTGTTTTTTAATACGACAACACAGACATAGAGGTAAAATCTTCCAGAGTCACACAGCAATCTTTGTTAACAAAATAATCCATCCAGAAGCTCAAAAGAAGGGAAATCTGGCACTGGTGCAGCCCTTCAGTGTCATCAGAGTCTGGGTGGCAAAAAGGCAAACAGAAGCCTTCAGTATTATAGACGCACAGTTGTGCCCTGACACAACTTTGTCTGATGTGACAACCTCATCCCAGGGTGACAATCTCACCCAAAGGCAGTTCTGAACTACAGATAAGTACTGTTCAAATGCACTGAAGATCAAAGCTGACATCTCAGACAGGAAACACCTCGTCACTTCTGACAAACCTAAGAGAAGTCACAAGTTTCATTAAACTTCATACCCCAAACTTGGAATTTTGGAGGAAAAATAGATTGGATAAGATGTTGGATGATGCATTTATCTGTAAATTAGATGTTACGTCTGCATAGCACCATGTATAAACAGTGTTGTTTTAGTTATAAAAAAAAAAAATTCAGATTTATTTGGAACATTTTAAACATACTTCTTTATGTTCCAATGAGATGAGGCATCACCAAAAAAATCCCTTTGGGTTCAGTGAAAATGAATATTTGGTCTGTAATAAAATATTTGGAGGTCAAGGGGATAAGGGGATTTCAGATTAAATATTTTAGCCTCAAAAACTAAATTTAAGTAAATTTACTTAACAGAGTGGTTCAAGAAGAATGAATTATTTTGTTTTAGTATTGCTTTTCTTAAATTCTAAATAAGCATAAATTTTTTTGAAATAAAAATATTGAGTGAAAATTAAAAAGCATCAAGGAGTTTCCAGCTTTTCCTGAGAAAGTAATTTGATTAAAAGTTGCAAAATATTCCCAATTTTTTTACTAGAAAAAGCCCAACTTATTCCATCCAAAAATTCGCCCAGCCCTGGCAGGAATTCAGAGCTCCCCCAGTAAAGCTCACTAGTCAAGCTGAAGACAGGGGTACTGGTGACTGTGCAGCCACACTGTGTGGATATGAAAACCTTATTCTTTGTACAGCCTATCCTAGAGCAATTACTATCTGGTTTTCTGGATCATTTAATTTAACTAGGAACCCACTCTTAAATTTATCTCTAAAACCTTCATCTCAAATGAACAACAAACATCTGAGAAAATTGCACTGAACGATTCTTGATAACACCCAGTGTCACTTTTTCAGCTAAATTAGCAACACACACAGCCAAATCAGCAGAGGCTCAGCGCAGAGCACGTTGTTTGGCAGGATATCCAACAGCTCCGCTGCTGCGGTATCCAACAGTGTGCCTATGTCTTTACGGCTGTAATTGTTTTCTTAGGCTGCTGAACCAGTCAACCAAACAACAGAAATTAAAAATATGCTTCTTTAACTATTTCTCTTGCTGGGAGGGAAACCTCTGAACAAACATTTTTGCAAAGTAACCGTCTTGTGGTACCCACAGCCCAGTTCAGTCCCACCAATCTGTCAGTTCACTCTGTGAGACTTCCATTACAGGAACGGAAAAACAAATTAACAAAAGTAACATCTTGTTAAGGCCCCCAAATAAAACGCAACTTAATCTGCAACCTTGAAATAGGATACCATAGCAATAAATTTTGCTCGTCTGATTTTTCTGATTGGTCACTGGAGTGTTGCTTGCTAAGAAGGTCATTGCTGACGTTGAGCAACGCATTCACCAGCAGCCCAGCCCTTCCGTGGTAATCGCTCTTCCAATCTCAAGCAGGAAAAAAGTCAAGCCATCATCAATGAAAACATGATATGGTAAAACAGAGAAGGTCAAGAAGAATAAAGGATGGAAGTGCCCAGCCCCTGGGACAGTGCCGCTGCCTGTGTTAAGTGCCCGGCGTTTCTGTAGGGTACCTGGGAGGAGCTGGCACTGCCTGGGCACCAGCACGGTCAGCACGCACAGCCGGGGACGCCGAACTTTGGCACTCGTCTGCATTGCACAATCCGGCACACCAAAGACAAGGAAAAATATTAACTGCCCCTCCATGAAACACAGTAAATGGGCCTGCGGTAGCTCTAAGCTAGCTCAGCCGCGGCCGGCGGCCTTACCACAGCAGCCCCCACCCAGGCCAGAAGGGCAGCTGGGCATCGGGGCGCAGCGCAGGGTGCTCCCCAGCCCGGGGCTCACGGAAGCTAAACCCACCTCTCCCGCTTCCCGGGCGAGCGCCTGCAGAGCTGCCGTCTGCCGGGGAGATGAGCACGGAGAGCAGACGTCCCAGGACAGCGATGCAGACGAATATGCTCTGAGATTACTATCTCAGACGCGCGAACCTGCAGCACCCGCCGCGGCAGGCAGCTCCGCTCCCTCCCAGAGCTCTGGGGTGGACCCGTCCCAAAGGTCTCCTTGGGGAGGACAGCCCAGCTGAGCTCTCTACCGGCACAGCCGGTGTTTTAGTGAAATCCCTAAAGGGCAGGTGTGGACCAGTGCATCCTCATAATTCCACAGTCATTTTCAAGGTAAGTTGGCTTTAGAGGTTTTTTAGCCAAGGAGGAGAAAAGGTCAAACTCTCTCTCTCCGTTTGCCTGCAGAGTTTAATACCATCACCGTGCATTAGCGCTCTCTGATCTTAAAAAACCACAATGCCGGTTTCAGCCACGTTCTGCTTTGACCCTTTATCAGCTTCACATGTGCCATCCTCTGTCCTTTCAGTGTCATTCCCGGAGTGCCCCCCTCCCTCTGAGAACTCATTTACTCAAGGATTAAATTCATGCATTTGCAAACAAGACAGCCCATAAAATTATATTGTTCTGCCTTTGCAAGAGCAGTGAGGACGTGAGTCTTTTCAACAGGCCATAAATCTACTTTTTGAAAAAACATTATTTTTTCCTATTCCAGCAAGGTCACTAAGTACCATATAGCTTGGAGATCTTATTACACCAGAATTAACTATTCCTACAGGACAGATACTTAATAGGCAATCATCATATACAGTTTTACCGCTACACCGAAAGGCAAACCTTTTTAGGGTGATTAAGTAATATTAAGTGCCTGAAGACTATTCTCCCATAAGTTTCCTTTCAAATTAAATATGTTTTAACAGGAAAAGAACATAAAGATCCTAAAGCCATCAAGTAAATTCTCTGCATTTTCCTTATCAGCCCCTACTTTTATTCTCTATGTTGCCATTATTGCCTTTCTTATAAACATCTACGTTTCTTTGAACATACAACTGAAGAGTGAGATTTTAATGCTTCTTAACCAGTCAATGATCTACTGCAGCTTCACATGAAATCCAGATACTATTCAAATGAGCTCATCATGGGTGGTAATTAATTAGCACCGATGGGGAACTTGAAATAAAATATGAATATGGTCACATTTCATTAGGAGCATAATGTATCTTCTTCACCCTTACTTAGTTAAATACATTTTCCCCACAGCTAGTAGAAAAATACATATCTCACAGCTACACTGACATCTGGTTAGTTGAACCAAGAGGGCAAAATGGAAGATGAACTCATTCTAGAGATCTTGAGATTAAAAAAAAAGGAAAACTCACAGCCAGAAGGGACCACAGTGACACCAGAGGCAGCCATAGACTCAGCAGAAGCTGGCCCGCTGCGTCGCAAGGCGTGAGAGCTGAGGGTTTCAGAAGCGGGGCCGTGGGCTGCGTGCTCTGCAGAGCCGCAGGGCGTTTTGCCTGCTGGGCAGACCTCCTTCATGCCCTGTGACAGCACCGCCAGGTGCAGCTGCAGACCGGCCTCACTCCCGCCTGTCTGCTGGTGGGGCACTGGTCAGTGAGAAACGGCTGCTCAGCGTGGTGAGCCCAGATCTCAACATTTAAAACCCAGACCGTCAGCCTTTCCAACCCTTACCTGACCTTTCTGGTCTTCGCCATTTAAAAATTCCCCATTTCTTTGACTGTCCCTCTTCCCCGCATTTCTTGAACTTTCCCGCAGAGAAGCATCCCCGTGTCGCCCAGCTGGGCTGGCTGCTCGCCCTGGCCCGTCTGTCCCTGCTCAGCCCGGGACAGGCAGCCTCCCTTCATCTCCACAGCGGTTCAAATTTCTTCCCCAGCTCACTGCTCTACAGGAGCTGCACGGTGTGCTGGGCCTTGGGGAGCCTGCCTTGTCCCCGCTCAGGGTTACACCACACCAAAACCAATCAAGCCCTTTCTACACTGATCGGGTCCTTTTCCATCGCTCCTACCAACAGCAGAGCAGCTCTGCTCACAAGTTAAGGCTCAGCAAGAAAGCCTTGACTCTGTTGCTTAGGTACAAGGCAAATGCTGCCCACCCATTAACACACCTTAAATATCGTTAATCCCTTCCAGTAAAGCTAATATGCATGTTTACAGGCAAAGAATGTTCACATGCAGAGATGCTATAAATCTTTCCTTGCTCCATAAAGATCATGTTTACCACTGAAAAACCCAAGACGAAAGTTTGGATGCAGTCTTAAAGAAAAAGCACACCTAAGCTTTGCTCTTGAGCTAAATACTGCCAGTATCAATCAGTTCACATCAGACATAGATACACTGGTGCTAAGCACACCCTGCTCCAGGATTACATCCCAGGTTCTCACCATGTCACTGAAGACCATCAGCAATGTCAGCTGAGGAACTGCTTGTAGGTATTCCTTCTCCTGAACCCTTCAAGATGACAAATGCATCAGGTCCACAGTGTGCCTTCAGCTCAGCAACTACACAGACACTTTCATTGTCCCCTCAACCAACAAGAAAAAAAAAATTTAAAAAAAACCAACCCTGGAACAGTTAATTTGTATTTGAAAAAAAATTCACATCTCATGATAAAGTATTGGGTATTAGCCCAAGCACTTATTCTGGGCTGGGCAGAAGCAAGTGCATTTGTTCCCAATATGCTTTCTGAAACACCCAGTTATTTCCTGGATGCATTTTTAATTTCAGGCGGTAGTTATATTTCTACTGCCAATGTCTATGTCACGAATAACAAACATTCAATTTCCTCTCCTGTAGAATTATTCCACTCCGCTTATCTGGAGGTTCAATTCTGTTGTCTCCATTTTAATCACATTTTCCAACAACACAGTACTTTGTGCAACAGACCATTTTGCTTCATGAAAGATAAAAATCATTGCATATTCCATTTCATTTTTTGACCGAAAATTTACTGATTTTTTTGCATTTTTTCACTAATTTAAAGAAAAAATACATGGCAAAATAAATAGCAGGCATAAATCACTAAGAAAAACATATATTTACACCTAGTCGGCCATCTATATACATTGCAGCTCGTTAAAACAGTGATATGGAAAAGTGCATAATGAAAATGTTATTTCATATTTTTAAAAAGTTCTGGTCATCAGCAATAATAATAAAGACTTCTAATACTAAGTATTATTTTTAGTAATCTCTATAGCATATACTTACAGTATAGTTACAATATAGTATAGTTTCAGTTATACTTACAGCAAGCCGTAATAGGTCACAGCCCTGGAGACAATTTCAGCAAGGTTTTTTGTACTGAAGAATACAAACATTTATGGGCTCCATAATTTTTGCTTTTTTATATATTTTCAGATGACAGGATGAAACAGTGTAGAGGAATGTAAACAGTCTAAACCACATATTTTGCACATTGACACACTGGTCAATCCATATGTTTCAGATGTGATCTAAACAGCCAAAAATATAGGAAGAGGGAAAAAAGTAAACAGGAGAGAGTAGATGGCCATTTCTTGTTCCCTTCCAATTTCCACATTTTTAATAATTTAAAAGAACTAGCAATGTTTCAGCTGCTGAAAGTACACAGATTTTTACAGTATTTGTCACTGCCTATTATACTGTGTATTACTAACACAAAATGGTTAGACTCTGTATAAGCAGTTAAAAAACAAACAGGCAAACATCAATTAATCACCTTTTTGTAACCCTCCCATTATTTAAAAAAGGAATGTGACGATCACCCAGCAAGGAGTTTATTTGGAAAAGCACGTTGTAATAAATAACTGTAATGTTAGTAATCCATTAGAAGCCAGAGGTTTTGGGTTTTTTTCTTCAAACAGGTTCAATATATAAATACTTGAAATATAAAAGATTACTGTATTTATATTTTATATTGTAACTATACTGTACTTATTGAAAATAAAGTAGTCTATGAATGGCAAGCAAATTTTCAATACATATATGGTCTGTTTCAATATTAATTCACTGAAACAAACCAGTGTAGTATTAGAATAATGAAACAGCTCAAGTACTATGGAAACTGGCCATAGTTCAGACAAAGGTACATGATGGTTAATAAAATAGTATGAGAGCAATGAATTGTGACCTGGTTAAGGCACCCTAACCCCTGCAAGCTACTTAGATAGCATTACTCAGCCTGTGGGCTGTGGACCACTGCTGTCAGACACCAGAAGCTGATCCATGAACAATCTCATTTAGAAGATGAAAAACCGCACATCTATCCCCACACTGTTGGCAGCGACGCACGAGTGCTGGCAGACAGGGTTGGGAGCCAGTTTCTGGATGCTGCCTGGGACTGCCTGCAGGTGCAGATGGCTCCTTTTCGGGCATGTGAAATTGCCCAAGATTTTTGTTTCAAAGGGGCTCCATTAGAAAAGGCTGAGGAACGCTGACACAGCCAGCCTGCAGAGACCTGATGTTGCCTTCCTCTGGGATACGCTCGCCTCCTGTTCAGGATTTTAAATCTTGTTCCCCCCTGAACTCACCAGATCTGATTTTAAAGAAAATAATTCTAGGTGTAATTTAGATTCAGCATAATCACACCTAGAATATTTAGTCAAGTATGTTGACTACAGCTAATGATTACAGTGAAAAGTAAAGACATTCTTTGATGCATGCACAGACTTTTAGCGTAAGACCACTGGAGCTGCCAGAATGGACTTGGATATCCAGTATCCACTAAAGGATTAAATGCAGCGTTGAATCAATTTTCTCAGGCTTCTCCTTAATGAATCCCCCCAGGAAGGTCACAGGTAGTCATCAACATATTTGAAACCTCTGTCTCGCAAAAGAGTCCCCATTGCAACCTCAGGCCCTTGTCCTGCAATCACAGCAATCCTCAAACTCCCGCTCCCCCCGCTCCCTAGGAGCTCCAGGCCCCACTTATCCAACAACAAAACTGGTTTAAGCACCTGTGAAGCCTCGTCCCCAAAGCAAATTGAGATGGAATACAGATACTTGAAAAGCTGCAGAAGAGAGAGTAGCTGAAGCCTTGCTCACGAAATTAGGGAATCGGTTCAAAAATAATACACAAAATCCATTTCAATAATGAAAACTGACTTTTCTCCTTTCTTTTTTTTAATTATGGGAAAAGATGGATAATGTGTTTAATTTGACAAATAAAAAGACATAAAAGTATACATTTTTGTCATCAAAAATTTCGTCACCATTTCCCACAAAAAATAAAATCTCAACATTCTTCCAGATGACTGTGAAATATAGCTGGTCCAAATAATGGTCTGCACCAAAGCTATGTCGATTAGCAATTTTTTCATCCACTAGCCAAAAAGAAGAAAAATGAGGCAAAAGAAAAATGTCATTTGGCTGAACCTGGAATGATTTTTTAAAAAATTATTTTCTGAAGACAAAACACATTCATTTTAGGTACAAGGTATTTTTTGGCCTAAAACAAAGAATTGTTTCTTTTTTGCTATTATTATTATTGCATTAGAGCAATTAAGAAAATGAAAACATATTTTTCAAGGAAAAAATTAAGGTTTAATTCTGAAAATGTTAAAATATTTTTACTTTTTTATTATTTCCCCAGTACTATTTGCTGCATTCAGTTGAGCTTTGTAAATAATTTCAGTTCATTCAAAACTGCATTTTGCAGCAAGCAAACTATCCAGAAAAAGAAAAGAGCAGCTGCCTGTCTCTATTCAGGCTAATAGGTGGAAGGGTGGGAGCTGCCTTATCCTGCAGACTCCAGAAACCCATCTCTGCACCCTTCTAACCCAAGGGAGAATTTGTTGGAAATTCCACCACAGAAAGGTGTGGCGTTTCCTTCATCTATTTTTCCATACTGTAAAACAAATTTTTGGATGCCTAGATAAGCTCAGAACACATAGAGGAAAAAATAAATAAACCATCTTCAAAAAAGTAAAGGATCAATGTGAAAGAAGACCAGGTATAGCCAGTCAAACCCCTCGGCTGCAATCAAACATTGTACTTTCAAAATCAGTGGCATTTGATGGAGAGAGAGAAAAAAATAGATACACCGATTAACTCACATCCTCTCTCTGTTTAAATAGGTGTTATTTAAGTGGGTTAAGATACAGATTTAAAAGAAAAAATGAATATATGTAAATCATAATGCAAGGAAAATATTAATGCACATAACGCTACCACACCCCTTGTTTCTGAATTGCCATTGGATTCAGAATAAAGTCATAACAGCGCTGGAAGGACAATAGCAAAAAATTCCTGCCCGGTGAAAAGAAGCATTAGAAAACATGCAGATTCCCTGACACAACAGTATTTAAAAGGCATTCTAAATTTCTCATCGCTTTAGCATAAATGTAACTCAAAATGACTTAAAACACTTGATCTTGATTCTGCTGCTGTTACAAAACATAAATCCGTCGAAGCTGACAGAATTACTCTGGTTTAAAGCTGGAGGAATTGAGGAAGAATTTGGCGTTTTGATTCAATCTTTAATGTGCAATTTACCTTCCACGTATACAACACGTACTGGCTCTCAGGCAGAAGATAAACATGTAATAAATCAGCTTACATTTTTTTCAGCTCTTACTCACAGTGGAATCCCCAAAATTCATTTTATTTTATCTTTTTCCCACTCTTCAGCTTTTTCTCTTTCATTTTCCTTCCTCCTCTTCAATCACCACAGGTTTGCATTTCTCATTTTCTATTTTACATCACTCCGCTTTGTTCTCTACAATGGAAAGACAGACAGACAGAAAGAAAGGCAGACAGACAGCAGGAAGAGACATACAGCAAGTCCAAGGTAACAATCTCGGACACCCACATTCTGGAGGATCTGTTTCTCTCTCAAAAACATTTTAACTTTATAAAGGGAAGGGAATCAAAACTCATTTGCATACGGGTTCATTCCATCTATTCAGCTCACATGTTTATAGCTCTGGAAAGTCCCTTTCTGATTCCCTGGTTGATAAAGAGCCAGGAAGGTAACGCAACAGCAGGGAGAGGTGAGAACTGTTTTGCTGACCTTGCAAGCGGGGCTTAAATGAAGCACTCCATTCGCCTTGCTCAGAGGACCCAACTGGGAAATTTGGGTGCTTTTTATCCTTTAGATTTCAAGGCTCAGACCATACATGTAGAGCTAAAGATTCAAGTCAGAGAAACCCCCACTCTTGTGCAGGAGGAAGCTCTGGTCAGGCGCTCAATACTTCAGCTTCCTGTCTGTACACTCCGCGGTCTAATCTGGGGAAATCCTGAAAACATTATCAGATGCCCGATAAGCTCTTTAGCTTTCAAGTACATAGTGATTCAGTTTCGGTCAAAACCTCATTTGAATACAGTTTTAAAATCTAAATAAAAAGTGAGACCCTAACGGAGAAGAGATTAGCCTCGCAGTCTAACATCGCTGGTATCCAAAATAATGTGACTGATGTTTAAAACTGGCATAAACAAATCTACTTTTCCATACCTGCATCAAGATGCTCAGTGTGTGTAATCCAAGCTTATTAAAAAGGAGTGGAATTATATGTCTGGTTAATTAAATGCCTTTATTTATCCACAAACAAATAACGCAGCAGAAGCAGCAGCATGGATTGCTTACTCCATCCCGATTTTGTTCACCACCGACTTGAGGCAGATTGTTTCTGAGAGAGAGAGGGTTTGCTTGAAACTCTGGTGCACACTCATCCTACAGGCTTCTCCGGCAAAGCTGGGAAGTGTGGCAATCCTTGTTTTGTTCAGTATAGACACTTGTTTACCAGGCATTAGACAGATGTTTCCAAACCCATTTCACAGCCACTCATCGCAGGCTAACAGCAGGCTCTACAATTTGATCTGTGGATTTAGCCCTAGAAGAGTAAATCTCCACCACCACAGTCTGAACCCCCAACATCTTCCAGTTCAGATGGGTACTGAATTGGGATTCACCCACAGGAAATCACTCCCGCTCCACTGGTCTCCTTCATCTCAGCCAGGCCAGGGAGCTTTTCTAGGATACATTCCAGGAGGTTCTCCTTCACAGGCAACTTCTGAAGATCTTGAAGAAATTCACTCCATCTGTGAGTCTGGAAGCAACTAGGAACATTTTCCCAGGTATTGCAGGTCTGCAAGCAGTCAGGGCTTAATCTCCTTTCCACTCCCAGAGCATAAAATTTATCAAATGCTTTTTCATGAGAGCTCTGATGTTTTCTGCTGCACTCACCCTAAGGGTTACCACAAAAACAAACTCATGTATGGACCAGCTACTTTGGAGAAGAGGAAAATTGGGAAGATATTTATTGTTAATAACCACATTCCTCCAAGTCAGTACAAAGGCTCAGGTTGTCCGAAGTCAGGGCAAAAGTATGTAGCATCTTTTGTTTCATCCCAAGATCTGGTTTACAGATCTCCAATTAGAGTAATACACAAGATACATTTCACAAGAGCGGAGGTTTCAGACACAAAACCACTCATCATTTTAATACCCATGGTAAAATATGTAACAACAGTAATTAACACTGGAAGGCAGATCCATTGACACTGAGTTCAGATCCAGATGGGAAATAATCCCAAAGTTTCAAAAGCATCTGGAACTGGGATTTTGCTTTTCAGCAGCATGAGAGACCTGGTGTTGGCTAACAAAATCCCATGTCTAAACTCTCAGATGCTGCCCTGTGTCAAATTTGAGCATGGAGAAGCAAAGGTCCTAGTAGGACTTATCAATAAAAATGCTTAAATGAATTTGCATGAGTCATTGCACAGGAAGAGAGGAAGAGTCATATTTCAAGCTGGTATTCAGCTGTATTTGCAGTGCTCACTGGCACAACTTTCAAAATGCATCCTCGTTCTAGCCCCAGGTTTAAAAACCTCTCTGTAAAAGACACTGAACTAAATTAATCTGTTCCCTGCTGACCAATACATCCTTGCTGGCTCTTTAAGTAAAGATCATTCAAGTTTCCTGGGTCCCAAAAGGCAGGTTTCATTATGTGCATGTGTCACAGCTGGATAACCTAAAGCAGAAAGTAGCTAAATACAACCAGAGTCCCATGGTGAGAGAATCACAGTCCTCAGCACATCTTCCAAGCAAAAGCAGAAAAGTGACTAGTAAAGCCTAAACATTTACACAGGCCTTTAGGAAGGAAAGATACAGGACAGGTTCTCCACTTCGCTTTGTGAAACAAAAGCAAAGACTAAAGGAGGGAAAAAAAAGAAAGCTTGTACACAGTGACTGGTAAGTGAAGAGACAGGCAATATACGTGCACTGCTCTTGACACAGTCAAGATGGTTATTATCATCTTAGCATCTCACCTAGAAAGTTTTGACCAACTGAATTTGGTTTTTGACAAGAAGTCTAGATCTTACCATAATTCAGTGGCTGGAATTTCTTGAGGCAATATTATGTTAGGCCAAACAAGGTAACACTACAGCCCTGAGTGCAGCACTATCAGAAACGCAATGCATGGTCACGCAGTGCTTTCTTAAGGCATTAAATCACAGCCCAGGTGCCGGTATCATCACCACCAGGTAGTTCCAGCTTCTCTGCTTTATTTATTGCTGTTCACTGTATTCTGCATAAATATGAAGGGCTGAGTTCCTTCTTTCACTGGGGAGGAAGGTCCTCCCAGAAGGGAGGATCTCTTCCAAGCTAGTTAAAATCTTTACAGCAGTATAAAACATGCAGGCATCAGAGATAAATCAGGTCCTGTATATAAAATATCTTTCACAAAAATATAGCCTTCAGAAAGCACAGTAAACATATAGTCACTTCTTGCATGATTTCATAAATCTTCCATCCCTGCTTATAGTATTTCTTTGTGACAGACAGTGAGATAATACCATGAGTTATGAATTCCAAGAGGAGCTGCAGCTTGGTCCCTTTGAAAACTATGGCAAAATCCACATTACTTTTGAAGAAACTGGAATTTCTCCCTCCATACTGTTAAAAGCAAACTTTCACTTGGTTTCCCTTGAGAGATGAGTTCTGTGGATCTTTTTCTAGAATATAGAGCCTTATACAAAAAATAAATTATTTTTTACTTTTGTGCATGTAGTCGTCAGGTTACTTTAAGCTGAATTGACTTACAAATTTTATGAGCTCTCCCACTGATTTCTGTCTCATTGCTTTAATATCCAATACAACTGATTCAAAAGAGATTGGCCTGACAGAGAAACCTAGGAAATACTTCATAAATCATGCACCTTTCATAGACCACTTTGCACATCTACAAAGGCTATGGTCATATCACAAGCCAGGTAGGATTTGATTAGCCAATTCTTATTTTGCCCTGTGATGGGCATATAAATTAGGACACAGTGCTCCCACCTCTTACGCAGGCAGTGCAGAGCTACGTAGGGCATGCTTGGGTAGCAGAGTAGAGAGGGGATGGTAGGAACAGGCCTTCTGTTTCTGTGTATTCCTGATGACCTGTGCAGCCTCCAGAAGCCACAGACCTCTGCTTGTGGACAGGGCTCACAAAAGAGGGAGGAACATGCCAAGACAGGAGAGCTGCAGCTACCCTCCATGACATGTTTTTCTAAACTGGGAAGCATTCCCAGTAGGAAATGCCTGCAGAGATTCATACAGAGGCAGTAACCTTCCCCCCAGAGTCTGTTTGTGTACGTGAGTGCATGTACATGCACATATTTCTTATCCTAAAGGAAGAATTTTGCTCTGTAGTTGCACAGAGGGCTTGGATCTTACCAGAATGGCCCGCAACCCCTGCAGCTTTGCTCAGAGTCCCCCATGACAGCCAGGCTATCTGTCCTAGTGTCTTAAAACCCTGCCAGAGTTATTCTACTCAGGTTTATCATTCTCTTAACTATTTTGCTGTGCCTGGCTTAATCATCTGTGAAAGCAAGACTGTGAGAGCCGGCACAACGCAGTCAGACCCCACACAAACCCACAGATCTGCCACCGCACCTCAGCCCTGGCCTGCGGCACCTCTGCTGCCTCGCTCCTGCCTGAGAGCTGCTGCCCGTGGTAAGCCCTGGGCTGGTGTGCACCCTGCGCTTGTGACAAATGGCTCTCACTAAAATGAATGCACCATTTCAATGGGGAAGAAAAAAAAATCTACTGCTGCTCTATCAGCCAGCTTGAGCGAAAAGAAATGATGCAAAGTAGTACCAGGCAGCACAGTACAATTTCTGTCACAAGCTTCATAGATGGCTTCACTAGATGCTTTGCAGACAGAAGTTAAAGAAAACAGGAAGGTTTCAAACCAGTTACGAAGGCGGGAAGTGAGTCAGCCCTGAGCAGGAGGGACAGCAAACAGCAAACCCTTCCACCGCAGACACCCAGCCACGGCACACGGACCCGGACGTCCAGAACCAGAGTGAATGGACCCGAGAGCAGAGAGCATCAGCCGGGCAGGAACAGTGAGGAAAAGGGACGCTTCTTCACTGACCACTGCCCAAAGGACGGAAGATTTTCTCCATGCAGAGGATTGTCTTCTAACCAGTTTTCCTTCTTGTAGAAGCAGCCTAACCACCAAGCCACCAGCTCGTCCCTACCCTGGCCAGGCACACTGAAGCCTCCTGAGCACTTCTGCTCAGGAGGAGCAGCTGAGAAGAGTCCTCCAGAATAACTCAGCTGGGATTGGGATTTCGAGTCCCCTCGAGCATCCTGAAATTTGAACACTGGCTTCTCACGCACTCAGATGAGTACTGTGCTATTGGAAATAGAAACACCAACACCTCCTCCTCAGTTGCCATCCTACTCTGCCCGCGTCCCACATGAGAAGAAACTGCTCTGAAAACACTGTCACATCGTCCTCCACAGAACAAGGAGGCCAAGGAACTTCTTAGCAGGGTTTAGGCATAAACAAGACTAGCTGCTTGCCTAGAAACAGATGCTTATCAGAGAACTCATCTGGAGTAAACAGAAGAGCCATAAGTCATCAGTGCTACTGCAGCTCAGCAGCATTATGGCAGGAGTTCTGAGGATCTGCATTTTGAGGACAGGTAAAAAAAGAGGCCCAGGTCCTTTTGTAGGTGTACCTCCAGGCACACAAGCTACATCTAAAAATAGAACCTGGGTTCTGAAGTCACACAGACAGCTTTGAACATTATAGTCTAAATATTTGACAGTATTGTCCATCACACAGACATGTTGCATTCCCAGTTGCTGTACCAGGAAATAACACTCAGCCCTTAAGCCCAGAGAGTTGCACAAGCACCGAGACCCTAGACTGGTAACAAACTCCCACCAACCTTCGAAGACTCCTAAATAGGGCAAAATAGTTAAAGAATTAGCTGTTCCACAGATAGTGCATCAGGTTCCTAGTATGTTGGCCTCTGTTTCAAGCATACTGTTGAAGCTATTAGGAGGAAAAATAATTTTTTGCTCTCTGTATTAATCAGAAAAATAGGATGCTAGTTCCAACTGACCAAAAAAAAAAAAACCTGGAGAAGGACAGACAGAACTGGCTGAGTTCCAGCACTAGAAAAGGCCCTTGCCCTCTGCTTCTTCTTAGAATAAGCTTCTAGAAAGCAGCAAACCACTGTAGCAAAAGACTTAAGAGTCACAGCATGGTCACATATACCAGGTTGAGGAACCAGGACACAAATGAAGTAGAACATGAGCTTCCTCAAGGCAATTAGATTTCAATGCAAAGCATTTCCAAATCCTTCCTAGTTTCAAAAGAAACTCAGAGTAAGGCGTGGGAAGATGGGCACAAAAGAACAAAACACTTCAGAGGAAGGTTTACCAACACTGAAAGAAGCTGTTGAGAACTTCTTATCTGAAAAAAAGGCTGGGGCAATACTGGGTAGAAGGTAAAAAGCAAAATGCAGTATCTGGTTGCAACTTGCAAGTTTTGAACACCTTCCAGTGGAATAATTATTCTTAGAAAAGTGCTGTGCTGTTGGAATCAATTTCCCACAGGAATGCTTCCAATTTGATTTTGATTTTTTCTCTCACACGTAGTTTGATAGGTCAGCACGCTTCTGGAACCAGGGGACACTGCATTTACAAAATGAAGTTTCATTCCTAAGTTTTACAGAGTAAGATTTTGTAAGTCAGCTTTGGAATTAGAAGTCTTGCTTTCATAAGAATGGGACACTTTAACTGACAATTTAAAATACCTAAAAAGAATTTTTAAGCTCCTTCACAAAATCCAGGAGATGAAACATAATAGGCTCTACTCCAGACAAAGGATCATGCAGCTGCTAAAAACAGCTCTCAAGGGTTGTGTATTTTTTTTAAGAAGGAAGGAGATGGGCAAGGACTAGGCAATACCTTAACAGCCTTAGGAAGAAAACTGTATGGACAAAGCTTTCAAGCTGAAAAGAGGTTCAGAGCAAAGAAACCGTCACTCACTGTTTGCTGCTGGGTATGTTTAGATGAACAGAACTTGGTACATTCCCTGAAAACAAACAGAATCCATCAGAGAGAATCACAATTTATTTCTCCTGCCTGGAGTTTCCACAAGCAGCAGGTACAGAGAACCCCAATTCTGGCTAATCAGATTTTTAAAAGGAGGTTGCTACCATGCTGAATGAAATGCAAAACCCTCTGAACTAATAAATTCCAGCAGCACCTTGTATTTGATTAAGGAACAAGATGATACGGTTAGCTAAACACAATGTTACTTTATTGATTCCTGAAGCTAGAATGGTTTTGCTCACCTGGCTTACAGAAAACTGAAGCCAAACAACAACTGATTCAAGCTTGGTTTTGTTATGTTGGTTTTTTTCTTGTTCCAAAGCTGAGTCATAGAGACTTTGCAGAACCTGCACTGGAACAACAGCCAAAGAAAATATTCTTATTGAGGAAACAGTTCTGCTGAAAGCTGGTATCCCCTGATGGGGACATCCCAGCACAGAGGGGGTTTGTGCCTGCTGAGATCTGCTGCATGCCACAGCCCGTCCCTCTCAAGCCAGATGATTCAGCAGCGCGTGGAGCAGCCGTTTTATCACTGCCCTGCAGAATTATTCAGTGCTGCTCTTCAGACCTCAGCAGGGACCTGTTCACCACATGGACTTCTCACACCTTCAGAAGGAAGGCTGGCCACATTATTCACCCCACGGACTGCAGAACTGCATATTGCTCTGGAGAGCAGTAAGGGCCCACAGGGCCCCACGATTGGGATTTCCCTGCAACAGTCCCAGGGACATCCCTCGATGCAGGGACAGGCACGCATTGGTTTTGTGTCTCTGTGGATAGCTGGGAGTTTACCAGAGAAGGAAGAACGGGATGATCTGCACTTCATGTCTGCAGGAACTCTGCTTGCTCTCCCCTGTGCTCCCGCTGAGGCACAGCTCATCTCTCCATCTTCTGAGTGCATGTTCACACCGCAGCTGGAAAAAAACACTGTGGGGAATGGGAACGTTTCCAGGGATTTTTGCTTAAACCCACTAATATTCAGTATCCTAGCCGGCTAGTTACAGAAGATTAACGGCAGTATCTTGCTTGGGTGTCAGAAGAAATTTGAGCAGCAGCAGCAGCTGAGAGAAAAGTGACAGAAATATTAAAAGACACTCTCCATTGCTGCACAGCAATCACGCTGTCACAGTTCACAAGAAAACACATCTGTTTGGTTTTTGAAGAAAGGGTCTTCCCTGCCCTCGGGGAAGACAAGGGTCTGTAAATCAGGATCCAGAAGTCTTCTTACTGGGATCCAGGTCACACACCCAGAGTGCTGTGGCCGTAGAAAGCAACGGGAATGGGAAGCGGAGGGAAGCCCTGCTGACAGCCGCGGCTGCGTGGCCCGCAGAGCCCGCGGAGCAGCAATGGCCGCGGAAGCCGTAAGGCACAGGCTCTGCCCCTGCCCCGCTCACCGCTGGTGCCCGCGTTCCAGCGGCCCCCTGCCGGGGCCCAGGCGCAGCCCGGCCGTGCAGCGCCCCCACAAGAGGCATTTAGGAAACGCTGGCCGGCAGCGGGGGCGCCCTCTAGTGGCGCAGCTTGCGCGGAACGGCTGGCGGGCGGGCGGGAAAACCCTGACTGCCAAAAGCCTCATCCCCAGCCTCATCCCCAGCCTGCCTGCTCACCCCCCGGGCTCGGTGCAGGGGTGCTGCTTCCTCTCCCCGGCTCCTTTAGCCCCCTTTACCCCTCCTCACACCCAGAGCTGTCGGCCATGTCCTTGCCCCCCCTCTCCTCTTGGCTTTCCACAGCACCCACACTTGGAGCCCCTCAGATGCCATTACCGAGGTCTCTAGATCCTTCCACAGCCGTCCTGTGTGATCATTCACAGTGACAATGCCCTCTCTCACCGGTGAAATATGTTGTCCTCAAGTAACCCAAATCGTGTCATCAGCCTTCTAACCTCATCCTTCAGAGCTCCCACCCTGACTTTTTCATTTTCACTCAGGGTCTGGCTCTGCCGTCCGCTGGAGACTTGTTTGAACGGCAATGCGGCAAGTTCAACACCTCGCCAGACAGCAAATGCCCTCCCTTGTGACTTCTGTGTCAATGCACATATTAATGACATTATAAGAATTGTGAACAATTCTCTTTGCGATAAGTACATACAAACATGTCCATATTTAAATATTAGCTTCTATATTCGCAGATGAAGACTGGACTTACACAACAGATAGCTCGTGATCGTCACTGCAATAAAAAGGGCCCAGCTTTCCCCACAGGCAGCGGTCTGGCAGGAGGGGTCTTTCCTCCAGAAAGGCATCCTTGTCCTTCGTGCCACCACAGCAAAGAGCCGCCCATGCCAAAGGGACGAGGTCTGTCTCTCTTGGCAGCATCAGGCGCTCCCACCTCACGGCTGTGGTGAGGACAGCCCAGTTCTCCCAGTCCCACCTCCCCAGTTCAACCACACCCAGTTCTGCCTCCACTGCATGAAGTTCACCCCATGGGCTTTCCCACCACGCGTGCAGTACCAAACCTGAGAATTCAACTAATTTTCAGCCCGCGACAGGGGAAAAAAGCACCAGGAAAACGGCAGCTCCCACCAGTACTGCTCAGCTGCGCTCGCTCTGCAGAGACTTTGTGCAGCAGTTTGGTTTTTGAGACATGACAGTTTCACTACTTTGTGAAGCAAAGGCCAGGACTAAAGGTAGGGTTCCCGAGGTGGTGCTAGAGCACAATTCAGGAGAATTCAAAATCCCACACAAATGCGACACACCTCACAGGTACCGACAACGCTGAGGCCGCCGTCCCAGAAGAAACACCCTGCAGCCGTGCGGCCGCTGGTCCAGCCACCCAGACCCCCCACTTCAGGAAGCCTCAGGCAGGAGCTGTGCTGAGGCAGGAGCTGCCCAGCCCACGGCCTCTTCCCCCAGAGCTGGCAGGGGCCCTGCGCCCGCAGCACTCTCCTCCAGCACTTGCAGTCGCCCAGGGGCCAAAAGGCCGGACAGCACAGGCTCCTCAGCGAGGGAGAAGAGCCAGAGGACTGTGGTGGGTAAGCCACAAGGCTCAACAGATCAAAAGGGGGCTTGGATGTGCCCACATGAGCTGCAGTTACCCCCTCCTGAATGCAGCACTTCTGAAATGCCTGGTTTTACTCAGTGCTCTCTAAAAGTTTTGTTCATGGAGATTTTGTTTGAATTAGGAAAGAGCAGAAGATGCAGGATCTGGTCTCTAGGAAAGACTGGAGCGGATCTCACAGGGTTGTTGAGCACCCATGCGAAGGCAGGGCTCAACCAAGGCTGCAGAGCTGTAAAAGGCTGGATTTACAGCATGCACCTCAAGGTGATGCAATGCTTAATTGTGATGCTGTTTTACCTCTGGACTGCTAGGCAGAGGAAATGAAGTCTTTACCTACAGAGCTGCCCCCACCATGCATTTATTTTTTTCTGCAGGACCCTTCCTCAAGTTGGAAATACACACTTGCCACAAAGAGAGGCTGTCTGACAGTTCAGCTCCAAAAGACATTTTTATCAAGGAGGCTCAGGGTTAATTGTGAAAATGAAACTAAATGCATATACCTGAAACCAGACTGAATGCTTTTCATTAAAAGTAAAAGATTCTTTCCTGTTTAAATAGCTCAAAACCAGCTGTTTGTTAGGTATTTTCTCCAGGAGTTGGCTTCCTGAGGAAAATATTCAACCCCAAAATACCACATTTGTGAGCTGAAGTATGAGTGCCATCTACACTGGACACTGCTGCCAGAACATGCCTCAATGCTATGGCAAGGTAATAAAGGTTTTTCTCAGGTCAGAAGTCAGCATTTTCTGGGACATTCTGGTAGCTGGTTTAAGATCTATGAAGGTTATTATGCTGGTTTTGGCTGGGGTAGAGTTAATTTCCTCCACAGTAGCTAGTATGAGGCTATATTTTGGATTTGTGCTGAAAAGTGTTGATAATACAGGGATGTTTTTGTTATTGCTGAGCAGCATTTACACAGAGTCAAGGCCTTTTCAGCTCCTCACCCCACCCCACCACTGCAGGGGAGTTAGCAAGCAGCTGTGTGGTTCTTAGCTGCCAGCTGGGGTTAAACCACAACTTGGGTCCTTTTTGGCACCCAACATGGGGCTCAAAGGATACAAGATAATGGCAAATTTGACTGGAATGTGCTAGATCAAGTTTATAGCTGTTACTGCTGTTTAGCTATCAATCAGCAAGCTCCTGTGCTCGCCATAGGGCTTGCTTGCCTTACTGTGTATTAGACTCTAGTGCTTGCTAGTGGCTGCTTTTTGCTTTCACTGCTTGCTGTACTCCTTATCTTACTCTGCTGTGCCTGGGAACATTTTGATAACAGCAATGGCGATGTGCCTGGGCTGGCACATGGCCAGGGCATCACTGCTGTAATGGACAGGCTGGAACTGCAGTGTGAACTTGAGGAGAAGGGACTGTGATCTATGGATGAGTCCACATGGGAGCAAGACACCTTGAAGCATCTGTGGCTGTGAGTAAGTCCACACCAGAGCAGGTACATCTCAAAGCATCTATGGCTGTGGTTATGTCTGTGCCACAGCAGGTACACCTTGAAGCATCAGGGGCTGTGCATGAGGTCATGCTAGAGCATGTGGCCATGGATAAGCCCATGACAGAGCAGGTACACCCCTGGAGGGACTGCAGCCATAGGTAAGGCCATGTTGGAGCAGGTTTACTTCTGAAGGGACTGTGGCTAAGGCCACACTGGACCTAGAAGTTAAATTTAAGATACAGTGAGAGAAATGTTGTCACCAAGAAGGATATGTCTATCACCCTGCATCATTCTGGCTATTCTTTGAATCTTCAGTGTCCCATAAAAAAAACCTTTCCTTGCCCTCTTTCAAATCTGTTTGTGTACAGCTACACCAATCATTATACCATCTCAAAGGAAGCATCTCTAATTCTGCTTTAAGTAACTGAAAAATGATACGAGAGAAAGAATCTCCATCACCAAAACAGTACCTCCATCTTACTTGATCTTAAAGGTCCTCAGCAACTCTTAACACAAGTTCAGCATCTCAGTTGGCAATATCCTTGCAGACTGGGTCTTAGATCTTTTTCAGTGCTGTGTAAATCATCATTACTAGTCATAATGAGATCAAACAAAGTCTAATTTTGTTCCTGGTTTAAACTTTCCCAAAGTTAGCATTTGGGATCGGTTCAGGTCACTTCAGACGGTGTCATCAAACACATAAAGGACATGCCTGATATATGCCCTTAAGCAAAGAATTCATAGCTGCAGGAAAAGTATTGACTCAGAGCAGTTTTCTAAGTAAATATATATATTACAGACTCCAAGCTCTCCCCTCTTCCAGTCTTTACATGTTCTCCCTACGCATAATAATCTCAGTTTTGTCCCTTGAATAATAGAAAGGGGAATCACTTCCACCAGAGCCTGTAACAATTCTGGCTATGTGATACAGAGGGACTTACAAGATGCTTTTACCCATTGGCTATATATTTTGAGCAGAAGTGCTCAAAGGAAGCCCAGCCTGAGCCACTGAAGACCAACATCTGAAGGCCTCCAAAGGCTCCACCTTCCATACAGCTTATGGAAATAATTTGGCTAGCACAAAAAAACCAAACACAATATCAAGAGCTAGAAGTATGCCTTCAGCTCCATGAACCTCCCTCCAACTTCATTAACTGGGAGAGATTACCTCACCTGTTAGAAAAGCACAAAACACCCACCCCAGTAAGTTGTCACCCCAGTAAGTTCTTTGCACGCTCCTTTCTCATCCCAGCATTCTTCATAATCTGACTGCAAGAAAATACACATTAGGCATATTTTTTAACTTTTCCCTCTAATTTTGTAGATCATTCAAGCACAACAGGCCCACCATGCTTTTAACTTCTCCCAAACTGCAGTTAGAAGTAAATTTATCAATTATGCTTTTCTTACATGCTTTGCAAAGTTGTATGCAGAAACACATGCTTGGAGTCAGATCCCAAACAACCAGTTACTAAATATATATTGTGTATATAAACCTCATTATAGACATGCTGATGTGATCAGTGTCTGTGTTTCTTGGAGAACAGCAAGTACCACTTTGGGGCTAGTTAGAAGGACATTATTGTATTTCTATACAGTACTTTGCTAACACTAATAAAACTATAGTGAAACTAAAAGTTACAAGATTCATGGCTTTGCTAACCCTAGAGAGACCAATTGCCTCCAGGCTTCTAATTTCTGTTTTTTCTAAACAACGAAAGATAAAAATGCCCTTGGCTGATATACTATTCCCTCCAGTCACAGGGTAAAGGCACACTGAATTCCTTAGTGCTGACTCTTATCCTCCATTTCACATTAATGAAGCAATGAAACCCATTAGAGATGCCAGCACTGTGCATGATGTACCAAAGGCAAACATCATCACACCACAGCTGTCAGGTTGTGGGAGTGAGAAGCCGTAATACATGCTGTTACCATGGTGCCACCCGCTGCCAGAACATTACAAACAGGATAAAATCTGATGTGCATTGAAGTAATTTTACTCAGCCTTCTAAGAGATTATTTTTATATGAATCTCCAAGTTCTCCTTACAGAAATTCAGGTAAGGATTTAAAGTGATTCTCACAGCCAGAACGCTGTCAAAGATGCTTTACAGAGTGATAACCAACTAAAAAGGTACCTGCTCTGTGTACTTGGTTACAATCCAGATTTCCCAATCACAGTACAGTTACACTGGCCTATTAAGGCTCATTCAAACTGAGAACAAGCCACCAAGCAAGCATTCATGTTCACCACAGCCATGCATTTAAAATCCCAAATATCTCAGATCTTTGCAAGAAGCATAAACTGATCAAGCAAGTAAACCAAAACATTACAAGCAGTTTTAAATAAGACTTTTGTAGTCTGAGCACTACCCTACACAACATTTTGAACTCATTGCAAGTATTCCTGGTAATACCACAACAGAAATTAAAGCTTTGAGTATAAAAAGCTACATGTTATAGCAACATTAAAACAGTTAAGGAAGTTATTTTTCTGTCATGAGCAGAAGTCAATGTTATCACCTAACTGAAATAGCATGAAGCAGTGCAAATTTCCCAGCAACCAGGCTCCCTGCATTTCAGGAAGCCAGCACTTCATGGGCTGACACCAGCTAGTTTTGCAGCTCTGAGGCTAAGAGAGTTTATTTACATTTTCTAATTAGGAGGCTATGCTTTTGTGACTGATCTCGTCACTGCAGCCAGGAAGCTCAAGCCACAGACTGAGTCTCATCACAGCTTTGTTCTCATGCTAGTCACAGGAACATGCATTTTCCTTTAACCCCAGCCAGCTAAGTTGAAGAGTACATGAAATGGGGAAAATAAAAGCCACCTGAAACAAATGAATCCTTCTGATGAATGTTTACAAAATAAAGCTTCATAAAAGCAAAAACTTGGACCTGCATTAACCAGAAATCCCAATGAGAACAAAAAGCCCCAGATGAGGTACACTACTGTAGGAAACAAAAATATTCTCAGTCACCTGAAATTTGGTGCTGAGAATTAAAATTTAACCAAAATTGAAGTTAACTTTATCATTCATCTGCTATAGAGACTTCTTAACTCTGGGTTTTGTCATGGATGTGTCTGAAATCAGACATTAGCATTTATTTATTTTTAATCTTTTAAACCAAAAGGATCATGGCCAACACTTTAAAAAGCTAACCAATCTTTAAACACTAAATATTAATTACCTGTAGTGGTAGTATAAAGAAAACCGATTTTTGCATTGTGTTGCTGAATACAGATTTATATTCCACACACAAGATTCCTAGCAACACTCCTGGTTTGGCTCAGAGATGGGCTATGTGATAAAACATACCTTTTTGATCTCAATTATTTACAACTAAAAAAAAAAATCTTTAAAACCTTGCTTGCTTCTTACTCAGACCTAACTTTGACTGGCTTGTGTTGCTTGTCAGCAGCTATGAGACAGTATTTGTAGAAAATCAGATGAAACACCCAAAAAAGGTTCCTACAGAAAATGTTCCTCTGCACCCAAAACACCCTTTCATAATTTCACCAAAAAAAGTGGGTATGGGTGAAAGACAGGACAAAACCTATGACTGTTTCTTTTTCCCCAGACTTTGAAAGGATTTAATATTTAAGTAAAAGATTACAATAGTGTGAACTCAGTTTCTTTAGTATTATTACCTTATGTTCCACACTGTAGCAGCATTCGTTCTCATGCAGACAGACCAACAATATTCCCAAGCCTGACTCACACTGTGCTTTCTGCACACCCATTCCACTGTGCCTACAAGTAACAAGTTTTGGGGCTTCAAGATTAAGGTCTATCAGTACTAAGAGGCTTATCTGAATCATTTAATTATCACCTTTACAAATATACAAATGCTCATCCATTTTGGTATGAAATCCTACAACTAGAAAGCATGTTTTAAATGTTTTGACATGTGCACATGTATACACACATGTGGATGTGGCACAGAAAGCTTATTTCTGGAGGTTCAAATAATAGATCTAGATGCTTGGTCACAGTAAATATTTTGAATCAACCAAAAAAATAACTTTTACTATGATAAACTTCCATAACACATACAAAGCACTAGTGACTCTCTCTAGACATGATGTCTGTTTGTACATACAAAAAGTTACAACCTACGTTTATGTTGATTTAGTGTCATTCCTTATGGGATCTCATACCACATTTTCTGGCATTTTGCATACCAATGACTATTTTTACCTGTGTGGCTGCATAACAAGCAGCCACATGATGGCACTGTGCAACCAGTTTCAGTGCCTTCATTACAGGCATTTTTCTGTAAAATTGGGCTTGGACTGTTTTCTCCCAGCTCATTTGAACTGGTAAAGACAAAAAGTCAAAGGAAGATGCATTTTGTCACTTACTTTTATAGTAACTACGGTTTAACTCCTGTGGCTGGTAGACTATATACCCATTAAACTTCTCTCTCAGCTGAGATGGCCAAGTTATTTCAGAACCAAAAACTATTACAATGCAATTAATGATCAGCCAAAAGCTGAAATCTCTATAAAGAATTTCCTTAATCATATCTTTTTGTTTAGTTTTATATTCCTCTAAATTCTCTGAGGTTTCAAACCAAAGACAAGAAACAGAAGATAAAGATCAGCTATTGTACAATTCATTACAATTTAACACTTCAGCTGGTACCCTGACAAGTTTGAGGAAGAAACAGAATGTTTTCACTTCATCAGATGCCTGATAACTCAGAAACAGCAGTAGCAAATTCCTAGTCCTAACAGATTGAAGGTCAGAATTTGCAACAGGACAATTCCCAAGAGGCCCATCTACCTCCTGATGAGCAAAAAGCGTGAAGCAAATGAAACATGTCATGAGGAAACATCCAGAACTAGAAAACAGTGAAAATGGGTATTCTCTGCTCTACCTGTTAACCTTTTCAAGGCTAAAAGGAGCCTTCATTACTTATGTCATCACAGGAGGGCAAACAGATTCCCTTCAGCACCTACAAAACAGACAACTTATTGGAAAACACAAGTGCTCTTCCACTGCCTGCATTTTCAGGTTTCCTAGAAACAACATGAAAGCATGAAAGGAGCATGGTTACACATTCGCATCTCATCTTCACCTGCAGTCACACTGCAGCCATGGCATGCCTCTCAGAAGCAGAACTGTGGGATGCAGCACTGACCCACACCAAATTAACCCCATTCCTTAGCTAGAGTATTTTCATCTTTTAGTCAACTAGCAATCATTAAAGCATATTTCTTGTTACTTCAGACACTACTCTAAGTGTGAGCTGAAAAGCTGGTCTTGCCACTGCTTGCAGTTACATAGTGCCACAATGTACTAATGTTAAATCTGACATGACAACTGAACTTGTGTTCTTATAATTTGAAGGGTGAGGTTCCACCAGCCTTTCCTCACAGAGCACAAACAGTACCCAGCAATGAGAGCCTTTTAATTGTCACAGCATTATGTGAAGTAGTCTACAACTGCATAACAATCCAACATATACTATCTTAGACAACCACTGTGAAAAAACAAGTTCAAGAAAGGAAAAATGCCAGAAGAGTACTAGCTCTAGTACTTAATTTACACTAGATATACAGATTAGTTTTAAACCCTTGCATGTTTAATGGATAAAGGATAAAGTTATGTAAACAGTGAGGCCTAAAGGGCCACTTAACCTATCATGACCAAATAGTCTAAACAGCAGGTACTAACTCCAGGATATGCTTCACAAGACTGTATTACACGGTCTTGCTTAAAAGCTTACCAAGGCTCTGCTTTAATTGCTTGTCAGATAGTCTCCTTTTCAGAGCACCATTTTACCACCTGTATCTTGGGTCCACTGAAAAAAGTCCAATATTATACAGATTAGGTTAGCCTTTATTAAAATACAGAGCTACATGAAATTTGAACTCAATAGAAGATTCAGAATATGCATTAAAGGTCATAATTAGGAGGTGGCATGTCAATGATCTCATCCAGGGTAGCAAGGAAGTCAGCAGTTGATTGTAACAAGTCTGAAAGTAGAAATAGAGCAAATCAGTTTCTCATGAAACCCAGAATTTATACTCTCCAACATAAGCTAGCTCCCAGAGGATTAGCATAAGCCTCTTGAATGACTAAGGGAAATATTTTTTGATTGCATAAGCCAATTCCACCTAACTGATCAGTTAGCAATGAACTACAAAAGATTGCTGAGCAACATCACTTTGATACAACTACCTGTACTAGTAGGGTTGACAAGTTAAATTCAGCTTGACTATACACCAAAAGCTGTTTGATGCTAGTATGCTATTCTGGTAGTTAGGACAGCAATGGCAGTTCACTACTGCAGCCAACTAGCTTTCCTCCCAAACCACTAATGAGCACTATATGTACTGAAAATCATGCTAAATTTCCACTTACTAGACTCCCATGAAGTCTCCTTGATCTTCACAGGTGAAGGAACCATGTTTACACAGCTGTCATATGTCCTTTCAAATATCATCAGGGGAACACCACACAGGTTGATATTGCTTATTTTGTGCTCTTCAGGAAGATCAAAGCTCTCAAAGTCTGTTTGAGAAAGAGAGACTCTAGTTTAGTAATAGTGCATAGTAACCTGGGAAGCTGTACAGTGTCCTAGATTAAATGAAGCAGGAGCAGGTCCAAAACACAATCCAACAGACCCCTCTTATAGGGTATTTATTTGCAGTTACACCTCAGTTATCCATAAAAATCCCATACATTAACACTTATCAAAAGACTAAACTGCATAACATAGCTGCTAATGTAAAGCAGGAGCTTTCAGTAATTTCTTTCCAATCACTACACCAAGTCAACTTCATTAAGCACAGCATGTTTCACCAACACTGAAGTAGTCTTTGGTACAGTACTTTTTGCACACTCACTTCCACATGAACTGGATGGTTTAAGGACACACTTTGAAAGACTGAGATAGCACAGCCCATTGCAGGTATTGTAAGAACAGCTTTACAAGTTTCATCTTCAACTATTATATCCTACAGCAGTAGGAATCTCTTCAGTTACAAATTACCATCTTGAATACTTGTCTACTAGTTGCATTTAATGAATTAAGAGGCTATAGCATGGTTATTTGGAACTAGTTTCCTGCCACCATAATAATGGACTCTGACTACTACATATATGGAGCACAGCTACTGCAGCTAGAAATATTTACACAAGAATGAGATGGTATTTCAGAAGTAGCAAGCACCCTTACGGTTAAGAAAGGACTCTGGAGAAATGCAATGCTAGCTTGTTTGCCACAACAGCTTGACCAAAGTCTTACAACAACATCAACACTCAGGAAAGCTTAATGGTTCATTTTAATAATTACACCAATAGTTCTTACCTCGAGGATCAAAAGAAAACATATTTTCTATTTCTGGCCAGTCTTCTTCAGCCACTGCATCACAGCTTTCTAATCCAGCAGTCTTTTCAGTAATCTTAAGAAGAGAAAGTCACATTATTTGAGCTACTGTAATTTCCCACTGTAGTGGCTTTCCTGTGCTGCACAGGTCTACAGACAAGCATGCCTGCCACGCAGTTCTCAGTCAAGCCTAAATTCCAATACCTTCAACACAAATAAGCCAAGATGGGCAAATGCTTCAGCTGAGTTTACATAGTGCAGTACTATATACAGTGGCAACAAGTCACAGCACTAGAACATTTAGGCTCGTAATATTAAACTCCTGATACTTAACATGTGAAGAAGATATTAACTCAGACTATTTTCTCTAGAGCCACTTCTTTGCCATTAAGTACCCCCTAAGCTGTTGTACTCCTTGTGCCTATGTAGGTATGCTTGTTTTGGCTAGGAGAGAGTTATTTTTCTTCCTAGTAGCTCATAGGATGCCATGTTTTGGCTTCATGGTGAAATCAGTGTTGATAACACACAGCTGTTTTAGCTATTGCTGAGCAGTGCTTACACAGCATCAAGGCCTTTTCTGCTTCTCACAACCCCACCAGTGAGTAGGCTGGGGGTGCACAAGAAGTTAGGAGGGGGCACAGCCAGCACAGCTGACCCCAACTGACCAAAGGGATATCTCATACCATAAGACATCATGCTAAGCAATGAAAACTGGTGGGGAAGTTTGCCCAGGCTGCCATTGCTCAGGGACTAGCAAGGCATCAGTCAGCTGGTTGCAAGAAGTTGGTTTTGTTTTTCCTTGAGATTGTGAATTATTAAATTGTCTTAATCCCAGTCCATGAGTTTTCTGACTTTTACCCTTCCAGTTCTTTCCCCCACCCCACTGAGGGGAAAATGAGCAAGCAGCTGTGTGGTGCTTAGCTGCCTGCCAGGGTTAAGCCACAACAATAGATAAACTATCCATTCCCATTCCTCACCTCAACCCTGTAGAAGGGTGTTATACTCACTTTGTTTGCAGTGCAAGGCTGATTTTTCTGTCTTATCTTTTCCATTTTGCTCATGACTCCTTCAGTTCTATTCACATTTCCAAGAGCCCTTCTTACAGAGTGAGATGTGGCTGGAGGTGTACTGATTGCTTTTTTAGGAAGTGGAGTGTGAACTTGTGTTCTTTCAGATAAGACTTTTGCTGGAGTGGGGGAAGAAAAAAGCAAACTTTAGCACCATATCAACCCTAAAGCTTACTTCAGTAAGCACATGTCCTGGAAAACCAGTTGTCATAAAAATCACTGCTCACCATTTATAACTCAGGAGCATAAGCCCCATCTATGATAAAAGCACAGAGCCATTTTCATTTTTATAGTAATTGGTAAGCTTAGCAGAATCAGTTAGATAATTGGACATAATAGAGAGCTATTACTGTTCAAAACAGTGAGTAACAAAACAGGATTTATGCTCTTCCCTTGATCCCCTACTGACTTAAGGCAGCATATACGCACAAGATCCTGAAGGGAGTCTTAGCTGATTCTTAGCAGCACCAACTTCACCATTCTCCTTGTCAATAAAGATTAGCGTTGCCATCTTCAGGTTGATGAGACCACCCTGGAAAGTCCATACAGGAAAAAGAGGAAATCATTCTTGTCATTTCTTCCACCACAGCACACTTTATAAACAAACTACATTAAAGGCAACATAGCTGCCATGTGCCAGTCCCCAGAGGAGGGGGAACAAACCCATACTTCACACCATTTCATAGTAGTTTAGCTACAGACCCTTACATTTGAAGGCACTATTAGTGCACATGGCAGGCCAATATTCTCAAAGGAGCTTGTACGATTTTGGGGAAAGTAGCAAGGTCTCACCAGCAATCCTACACAGAAAGATCTAATACTTTGGTTTGCTTTATCACTTCTTTGTGGTGTTTAACTGTTTCCTCAGTACAGGAAAAGCATATATCTCCTAGCTTAGCAATCCAGTCCTTAGCTCAACTTGTAGCACTTGAGCAGCCAAGAGTAATGCCAAGTTACCAGCAGAGACACCTTTTCACCAGAGAAAGAAACCATTAGAGAACACCCTATACAAGTGGATTACTTCACTACCACTTCTCCACCCCATCTGCGGCAACAGATGAGAGCACTCCCTTGCACCGTTAGGAACAGCCAGGCAGCCCCACCTGGAGCTCATCCCTGCCGTGACACACCTGGGCAGGTGATTCCTCGTTCAAGAGAGGCCTGCAGAAAAACCCCCTGCTAACCGGTGCGGCTTGCAGTCAAAAGCTCAAGCACAAAGTCGAAGCAAGACTTACAGCCACAGATCCCGCCGCTCCCCTTGTTTAAGCCACCTTCTGGTGACAGCTCCGGACGCCCTCTCCTCCCGCCCTCGGCGGAGACCCCGGCTTTAACCAGGTAGCGCCCTCCGCCTTCCCAGCCCCCCCGGCTCACCTCAGGAGCTACCGGCAGCGCCGAGGCCGGACAGCGGCACCCACGAAGACGAGGGCTCGGCTCAGGTGGGGGCAGGCCGGTCCGCAGACCCACCACCGCACAGAGAAGAGCCGCACTGCCCGGCGCCCCAACCGCCGGCAGATTTTAAACCGCCTCCGCATCGCCCATTGGCTGCTTCGACAAACGCTCAGCAGCCGGTTGGCTCAGCAGCGCCGCTTCCGACCCGCCTCACCTGCTGCCCTGGCGGCTCCACCCCCTGCGCTCCGGGGGCGGGGCCGGCCAGCGCAGGGGTAAGCCCGCCCCCCCAGGCCCCGGCGCCA
>NW_010973092.1:13255350-13294413 GCF_000737465.1 Haliaeetus leucocephalus | reverse complement strand
GGGGGTCGGCTGCCCGGGCGGGGGCGGCCGCTTTGCGCTCCGGGGGAGCACCCGCGTCCTCGCCGGTGGGGTGCTGCTTCCTCGCGGTCGCTCTCTTGCCTCGCCTTCAGGGGACGCGTAGGCCCGGGGTTGCGCGGGGCCGCGGCGGGGCCTCCCGGTAGCCCCGGCCTGTCCGCCGGCTCTGCAGCAGCGGGGGAGTCCGTGGCCCCCTCCCCGCCGGCTGGGGGGGCCCAGCGGTGTGTGTCCTGACGCTGTGTGCTGAGCTGCTGCTCTTCGTCCCCACCAGGGATCATACTGGTCGGAGAAGAGGAACATTAGTAAGGCTGTTGGTTTTTTCAGCAGTGGTGCTTATTGTTGTGCTAAGGCATACGTCAAGAACGCGTAATAGAGCGTCACTGGTTACCCTGAATGACGCGAAACCACGCTGAAGAGCTGTGCTGTCAGACAGTATTGATCTGTGAGACTTTGTTCTCCTCTTATTTCTGTTAGAGGGGGAAAAAACAAAATGGCATCAGGGACGGTAATGAACGCCACACCTTCAGGAGGATCGAATGATGTGAGCCTGGAGGAACCAAAGAAGATGACAAGGGAAGACTGGCGGAAAAAAAAAGAATTAGAAGAACAAAGAAAACTAGGAAATGCACCCGCTGAAGTGGATGAAGAAGGAAAGTAAGTTTTATTAAAGCTATGGTTATTCTAGAGCTACTGGCTAAAAATGACTTTTTTCCTATTATGATTACAGAATGATCCTGAGGGTGATACATGATTTCTACATGACTCATTGTAGAAGTAAACAGTTGAACTTTGTAAATCTGCTTTTAACATTCCAGTCATCCTCAGAAAACAAATATTTTCAAAAAAAATGTAGGTTCAGTGTTTATCTACTGTGATCTATTGACAGTGCTGCTAAAAAGTCCCATCTGTGTGGCTACTTGCAAGTGGTGTTTTGAAAGTGACCAAAAAGTAGTACTGGGGAACTTTACTGCATACCTGATCTGTTCCCTCTCTTGCTTCTACAAGGCTTGTTACTTCTGAGAAGAGACATGTTACTATTTTTGTGCTCAGTAACATTGCATAGAATAAGGTATTTGATTTGGAGTCAGCAGTTTAGGTGAATTAGATGGCAAGAAAATCTCAGTGAAAGTCTGTGTTTATCTAGGAAAATTAGAGTTTATTTTGCAATGCACTGTAACAACTTCATTATTTTATTATCGATTCCAAAGCCCTGAACTTTAATGTGAGAGTTATTTGTTAGGCTAAGTTGTTGTGGGTTTTTTTCCCTATGCCCTGTATTTATTACACAACATCTTTTACAGAGATATCAATCCTCATATTCCTCAGTACATATCCTCAGTACCATGGTACATAGATCCTTCTAAAAGACCTACATTAAAGCATCAGAGACCTCAGCCAGAGAAGCAGAAACAGTATAGCTCCTCTGGAGATTGGTACAAACGAGGAGTTCAAGAGGTATGTAAAATGTTTTTGTCATAAAATAAAGATTGGTTTGATTCCATGAGGAAATAATTTCTGGTTACATGTTTTTGAGGGAGACAGGAGCTGGGAATTCTTTTTCAGCAGGCAAGTCACAGTGTCTGGTAGTAATCAAAATATGTGTTATGAGTTTGGGTAGACCATGCACACTTTAGTTGTATTGAAAAAATGGTTATTGGGAACACGTATATGAATCTTGCCACAAGTTTATACAACACTGTCTTTTTTTGTTGTTTAGCATGCTGTAGCAACTAGATATCGTAAAGGAGCTTGCGAGAATTGTGGTGCATTGACACACAAAAAGAAAGACTGCATGGAGGTAAACTTGACTTTTGTTGATGTTTTAATGGTTTTGAAAACAATGTGAATTCTAATCTTAGCGGAAAACAGCTGGCTATAGATAAAATAAAAACTACTAGTTTTGGAAAAGCTATTTTGAAAAAGGTTACAAGCATTGAAAGGTGGCTTGAAAATTTCTAAAGAAATTGTTATGCAGGAAGAGTGAAGGGGAAGAAATGATACTATTCAGGGTGTTGCTCATCAATTCTGTTTGTGATAAGCACTGCAATAATAGGTGAAAATGTTTAGCTTTTCATGTTAATTTGCTTTAACTCAAGTGCTCCTGTGCCTGTCTTTCTGTTTCATGTCAGCTAAAGCCATCCCCAGAAACTGTGTTTCAAGTGCTTTCTTAATTGTGGCAAATAGAGTTAGAAATTGATGGGATTTGGAGTCAGTTAAAATACAGAAATGAACTACTTGCGTTTATTTACAATTCACAGGCTGATAGTGCTGAATTTAACTGGCTTCAGAGGAGCTCCATTGATACTATTTTTAAAGGGATATCTGAGTGAGTAACATATTTTAGTGTAACGGACTGATCCAACCGTGGTTTTTTTTTTTCCTTTCAGAGACCCAGGAAAGTTGGAGCAAAATACACAGGCATGAATATTGCACCAGATGAACACGTGCAGCCTCAACTGATGTTTGATTATGATGGAAAGCGAGATCGTTGGAATGGTTATAACCCAGAAGAGCACATGAAGATTGTAGAGGAGTATTCCAAAGTTGATTTGGTGTGTAGGTTCTGTGGTTTACTAGGGAAAGGTTTAGTGTTTGGCTTGGCTGGGAGGAGGAACATTTGTTACGTGCACTGTTAATATTAGACCTTGTGCTGTATTCATAATGAAAAAGCGAGATGGGTTCTGTGTTTGATAGCAAACTTCACCTAAACTGAAAATTCAGATCAGAACTGGCAACTGAGTATGGGTCTGTACAATAAATGAAGTGTCTCCCCAGATTGCTTACTTTCTAATAGACAAGCCGTAGAATTTATTACCCGAGACACAGATTGAATTGCAGGCAAGAAACGAGTTTGTTATCTGGCTGTGTTAGAGCCAATAAATCTATATCTATTTTGTAACTTCATTCATGTTATTTTACTTATGAATCCTTTTTGTTGCCATGATGGAGCGGTGGACGGTTTGTACCTGTCTTTGTGCAGACTGGCACCTTGCTGTTGCAGTTAACTTTCTATCTGTATGCACCAAATCCATGTGGACGTTATTAACTTTTTAGAAGGAAAAAAAAAAAAAAGTTCACTACCTTGGCTGGATGTTGGCTACCTGGTCCAAAAGGTAGTTAGGCGCCTAACTTAACTACCTTCAGTGCCTGGTCCTCAGTATTTTCCTATAGTGTGTAGAAAAGCTAATGTTAAGTGTGATCTAATCAGTGTGTATAAATGTCTACTGGGAGTGTTTAAAGACAGAGCCAGACTCTTCTCAATAGTATACTGTGACAGGACAGGACAAGAAGCAGTGGGCACAAGTGAAATACAAGAAATTCTGTTTGAACATAAGAAAAAAATGTTGTACTATAAGGGTGATCAGTGGAACAGCTTGCCCAGTAAGGCTGGGGAGTCTCCATTCTTGGAAGTAATCAAAACTTGCCTAGACAGAGTCCTGGGCAACTTGTTGTAGGCACGCCTGCTTTGAGCAGGGGGATTGTCCTTGGCAGTCTCCAGAGGTACCTCCAATATCAACTGTTCTATGGTTCTGTGATGTCAAACACATACAAAAATTCACTATGTGCAGCTTTAAAATCTTACTTTAGATGCTAGACTTTGGTGCTTCCTGAATGAACCATAAATGCTTGCAGCATCAGTCACGAAGTACCTTAAGCACTGAAGTTTCTAACTAGAGTACGAGGACACAATTATAAAACTATCTCATAGTAATGGTATAGCTGCATAAATTCTAGTAAACTGTTTCATTTAACAGTATAATATAAAATAGTAAAATGGTTAGTATACATAATTTCATTTCCTTGAGGCTCAAAAAACAAATGTGGTAAAGCATAGGAGTAGAGGTGACAAGCTCTAGGCTGCTGATTTTTTACAAGCACCCAGAGAATTAAAAAACCTTTTTTTTTTTTTTTGTAATAATACATTTTAAATGACAGCAGTCACAAGAGATGCTTATGGTAAGTATTACTACACACTCACTACTAAAAAGAAATACTAAAACAAATGCATTTTCATGATACACAGGCCAAACGTACACTGAAAGCCCAGAAGCTTCAGGAAGAGTTAGCATCAGGAAAGCTGGAGCAAGTGGTAAGTAAACTAAAGCCCAGTTTATTTTTGTTGAGGCTGAATAAATATGCAACAGGTTACTCCTGCTCTCTGATGCTTTTACTCTCTATACAGGGTCTATTATTGGTTTTTATGCCCTTCAGTAATTTAAAGATTTTCCTAGCACCAGCATATTCTGTGTCACATTCAAGAATTTCAAGCATCTTCTTTCAAATAAGAGTCGTTTTGTTTTCGCCTTATGGGCAAAAATTCTGTGTGATTATTATTCTCGCGAAAGTTAATGACATGGCATTTTGGGTCAGAAAAACTTGTTTTCCATGTAGTAATTTTGTTCATGTACTGAAAAGCTTTTTTTGTTTTTAAAGATTGTTACGTCTGACTAATGTTGAGACAACAGCTAGTACGTGACTGTGGATTGTTTTAGTAATGCTTAGTATAAATTGGAATAGGAAGGTATTTTCTTTATCTTAGAACCAAACTTGTTTCTTCTTCAGTCGTTGCTATGACTATTTGCAGTGTCTCTGGTTATTTGAAGGCTGAGCATATGTATTTCCCTCTGGCTTATAACTGCAGAGTTTGCATCTTCCACTAACTTCTACAAGCTCCTCTTGGATTATAGACAATGCTTTTGATACTCTTTGATATAAAATTATAATTTTAAAAGGCATTTCTGATAATATTCCAAGTTTATAAAGTAGGGGAAAAGTAGAGACTGCTACTGGTCAGAAGTAGGTTTTTTTTAATCAACACTGTGAGAAAGAAAACACCAAGCAAAAGACTACATACAACTGGGCCTCCATTTTCCAGAGGTTGTCACCTTGCATTTTGTCACTAGATGGCAGAGTGAACTTAATCGCCAACCCAGCACAAACTACAGCGTTCTGACCTTCCCGATAGAAAAGATTCTTTCTCTTTTTGATGCCTGTTTTCACCACAAAGGAAACATTGTTGGCTTCCATACACTTATTCCGTATAAAATGGAGCTGTAAGAAGAACAGTATGTTTGAAACATAAGAGCTGTCTCTGATGGAGAAGACCAAGACTGCTTTGCATAGTCAGTGCTGGCCAGTTTGCTGATGAGTGTTCCAGGACTCACAGTTGTTTCCATCTTCACTGTTGCAAGTATTCTCAAGTTAGAGGCTAAGCAGGTTAAAAGAATAAATTCTGACTATATTTCTCCAGATTAAATTATGGCTTCTGATTCATGCTCGGTATGCCTGTCAATCCTAACTAAATACTTGCTATATGTCATCTTAATTTTTTTTTTAAGCTTTCAGAGTTGAATGTTGGTTATATTTGCATGATATGAAATATTCTAGTCTAAACCATTAGTGTTCAAAGGCATAGCAAGCTCTAAATAACAGTGACAGTTCTAGAATTTGCTGTTCTTGCAAAAGCTTGAAAATTTAATTGGGAATACAGTGAAAAGGTCTCCGACGTGTCTGTAATAGAGCTCTTTCCTAGACCTTTATATAGCAATCTTTGTGCATATTGTGTCACAGGTAAATTTTATTTTGCATCCAACATAAAACTCAGCTTTGATTGCTCTTTATATCCCTGCCCTCTGTCCTCTCCCCACTATCTTGTCTTCTCTGCTGATGTGCTCTTTGTTTGCTGCAGAACTCCCCAAGACACCAGTGGGGAGAAGAGGAACCAAATTCACAGACAGTAAGATGATTACCCACTGCATCACACCATGGGCAGAAAAAAAGACCTGTAGTTAGTGGATCAGTGAAACAAGGGTGGCATAAGGGTTTGAATGTTGGCTTCATGCCACTGGCTGACTATTCTTTTGGGCATAGGTTGTCGGATTTCACAGAGGCATTTTTGGTTTTGTTTTAATTCCTGTGTGTTGTCAAACCTTAAAGATACAAGCAAATAACTAGTTTTTAATATGTGGTATGTTTTGCCCAAGATAACTGTTTTCTTAATATCATCACAGTTACACTTCTGTAACTGTTTCCGTATGAGGAAACCTGAAAAACCTGAAACCTGTTGAATGTTAGATTAGCATGACAGCACACTTAAGCCCAGGTAAATGATGCCAGCTTTTAACTACAGGGATTGCAGAATTTTTAATGAAACCACTAAAATCAGATTCTCATACTTGTCTCTGGAGTGAATGTCCTCTTTTACTTAGAAGTTTCCCATCTTTCCTCAGGAAAGAGATCATAACAGTGAAGATGAAGATGAAGATAAATATGCAGATGACATTGATATGCCTGGGCAGAACTTTGACTCTAAAAGACGTATCACCGTTCGAAATTTACGTATTCGGGAAGATATTGCAAAAGTGAGTAAAGAATTCTTTACAGATATTCTTTTGTATTCGTGAGAGTTAATTTCAAAAAATTGTACGCTCAATTATTAATGAGTTTGCATATGGGTCTTGCGGTTTGGAAGTTAACATTTGTTCTCAGTTCTATTCCTGCTCATGTCATGACTTCATCAAGGTCATTCTTTTACACAGATAGAACTTTTTAAAATGTCTAAGCTGGGCGATACAAGAGTAACTTCAGTTCTTTTAAAATAATAAATATCGAATATCTTGTATGTTGTTTTCTTTCCCTAGTACTTGAGGAATCTAGATCCGAACTCTGCTTATTATGATCCCAAAACAAGAGCAATGAGGGAGAACCCATATGCCAATACAGGCAAGAATCCAGACGAGTAAGTTAAATCAGGGTCATGCTTGTGTATCCAACAAAACTGTTAAAAATGAGATTAATAGTTCTGTATTTTCTTTTATCTGTATGTCCTTTTACTAATGAATCCCTAGACAATTATGGGTAGAAGTAGTAGTAAACATGGAAAAAATTGTTTCATTTAGCAGCATTTTTTGGTTTAGTATATAAAAGTGGTATTTTAGTAATACTGGCCCTTAATCTTCAGGGATATATGGACCACTATTTAGTGTAATGATCTGTACAAGGGTTAGAACACTGCTGTATCTAGAGGTGATACCTGTAAACAGTAATGATATTTGTGAAGTATTTCAGTAACCAAATCTTAAACTTCATCCCTTCTCTGTGGTACCTAACTAAATGCTTGAACTAGGAGCAAGAGCTCCTCATACATTAATGGAGTCTGCATAGAAAAGGTCTGAAAGCTTTGGCATTGTCTAGATAACTTAATTAAAAAATGCCATAGGCTGGCTTTTGGCTGCACATAAGGCTGTCTCACTTAAAACTCAAGTCAAGCACTAGAGCTGTGACCCCGCCTTGACCTGTGTAGTGCTGTGGACTTACAGAGTAGACAGGCTGTGAGTAGAAACATTTATTCAGAGTACAGTAATTGGATTAGCTTGCTGCCTGAAATAGAATGGCAGTGGCTAAATGCTAGCAAATAATGCTCTTTCCACCTCTCCTTGCCCCCAGCTAGAATAATGCTGGTCAATTCTTTTTTTAGATGCAGATGCTTTCACTTCTCTCTAGAGTCATAATTTGACCTTTGTTGAATCTGTGTTTCTGCCACAGCTTTGCAGACTGTAAATTATTCAGAGGGACTTTGGGCAGATGAAAAGAGTGGGAAATTGGGTTGTTAACGTTATTTGATTTTTCAGCCTGTGTTTCATATGCTCATTCTGAATCTCTTCAAGGGGTGTACAAAAGGTAACTGAGAGCAGTAAAGCTATTACCAGGCTTTAACTCAGTAAAATACACTGGGTCTGGGCAGGAGGAGAGATTCACAAATCCAAAAGCTGAGAATCACTATGCTAGAATATCACCTACCATTTATGCATATTTATTGTGCAGTTCGATCAAAGTTTGACTCCTGGTGCTTGGTATTCCAGGCAGAGCTCCAGGTTTTGTCATAAGATGTTTCCATGTAAACGTAGGCACCAGGTATTCTGAGTTGCTATCGTATACTTTCATGATTCTATGGGGAGCCCAGACTTCATTTCATGTATAGAGTTGAATGCTCCTTCCTCTCCCTCCATTCTTAACTCTCAAGGCACAAAGGAGAATTTTTACTTTCCTGTTGGTGTTCTATGATTTTATTTAAAAGGAAATCACATTACTTGAATGCTAAGAATCATATTGTTCTTTTCTGCAGAGTTGGTTACGCAGGTGACAACTTTGTTCGCTACACTGGAGATACCATTTCAATGGCACAGACTCAGCGTAAGTGGGTTTTGGGGTTTTGGTTTTTTTAAGGAAACAAACTTAAAAGACTTAAGTTAACAATGCTTTCTTGCAAAAGAGAAATAAATCTTCTTAGATTGAGGCTTTCTTTCAAATTACTGCAGAATTAAAGATTGTAATTTGATGCCTATGTCAGTTTTAGAATAAATATTGAGTGAAACCTCTTGTGTACACAGTTTTTGCTTGGGAGGCTTATGACAAAGGCTCTGAAGTTCATCTTCAAGCAGACCCTACAAAATTAGAGCTACTTTATAAATCCTTCAAAGTGAAAAAAGAAGATTTCAAGGCACAGCAGAAAGAAAGCATCCTAGAGAAGGTAATAGACTTTTGGTTTTATTTAATTAGAATTCTGTTGAGTTTGAAGTCTGGGTCTTGGGGAACAAATAAGGTTACTAATGCTATGTGAAAATGCATCAGCTGTTCTCAGTAGCTTAGATTTATAAAAAGAATTTTATATCTATACACACTATCTTATCAATTGGATTCATTATATTATTTAATATAGGAACCTTTGAAGATCTGCTGGTAGTTCTTTGGATTATTGGGAGCTCTTCCCTTAACTGTCAGAATTTCTCCAGTGAAAAATCTGACAGCAGTATGTAGGAGTGGGAATTTAGGGTTTGGGTCTTTTTTTTTTTTAAATAATACCAGTGGTTGAAAAATTCTTTCACAGTTTAGAAGTGTTATCTTTTGTAAAATACCCAAGTTACTATCTCCCAAAATTATTTTTTAACTTTTCTTTTTTCTTATATGTGAAAAGCAGAATTTTCAGACTCAAGTTTCAGGTGCAGTATTCTAGATAAATATTTATTTTATATTTTGCAGCTAGTTTCTTGGACAACTGACAAAGAACTAAGTAATCCATTTAGATTCTAACCTTGTCTACATTCAAGTTTGAAGGGGAACAGGAAGTACTGCTCTGGTTATACCAGAGCCTTTTTGTTTGGTCTAAAAAGTTTTCCTGCTTTGAGTCAGGAATATCACTGTTGTAATCCTCCAGGCATTAAAAAAAAAACCAAAAACAAACAAACAAAAAAAACCACACAAAAACCAAAACATCAAAAAACACCACAATGGCAATAGGAGGAGAAGTATTTCTCTCTTATCTATTCACTAAAGATTAAACTGTCTCCATCCACTTCTTTTATGTCTTCTTCAGAAGGTACTGAAGGTGACATTTTTGAAATGTATACTTAACTGCATAAAAGGTGGGGGTTTTTTTTCAAAACTATTATATGTCTTTTCTATTTGCATTTTAGTATGGAGGACAAGAACACCTAGATGCACCACCAGCTGAACTGCTGTTAGCTCAAACAGAAGATTATGTGGAGTACTCTAGGCATGGAACAGTCATCAAAGGACAAGAGAAAGCTATTGCTTGCTCTAAATATGAAGAGGATGTTAAGATCAACAACCATACAGTAAGCCCTAGCTTATGTTAAAATTATAAAAAAAACCAGATTCCTTCCCATTGGAAGGGAATGAGGTATGGTAGGATGCAGTACAATATAATACAGCAAATAAATTTCTCCTGTCTCAAATGTGACACTCTCCCTTTTCTACTATGGAGGAATTTCAAATTGTCATGGTTGCGATGTGAATTTGAGGAGTTGCAATGGCAAACTTAAAGGGGAAGTTACTGTATTTCCCTTTGACTTTGAATATAACTTGACCACATCCTGTTGCTTTTCTCTTTTTTGAAACTGTACCTGTAAGGCTAATGTAAAATTGCAAAAGTATTTCTCATAACTTTCCCTTCTGGATTGTTTGAATAATTTACTTATCAGGATATAAACTCAGGAATAAATTGCAGCCTGCCTCTTAAGGGGGTATCATGATGGACATAACTGCCATGGTGTCTTCTCTTGCAGTGCATTTGGGGTTCATATTGGAAGGAAGGCAAGTGGGGTTACAAATGCTGCCACTCATTTGTCAAGTATTCATACTGTACAGGAGAAGCTGGGAAAGAAATTGCTGTAAGTATTGTGTTATTTAGTCACTTGGAAAGAGCTAAAAAGCATTCATCTTCCTACCCAAGTTTTAGACTATTTCACTTTTTTGTTGGTTGGTTGGTTCGGCTGGGTTGGGTTTTTGGAGGGGTTTTTCCCTTTCAAATGTGCTTAGTAAATGGGTATGCTTTCTCTTGTCTGTTGTATAGAATACTGAAGCAAGCTTACTGGAAGAGCAACCCAGGGAGGAAGAACACATGACAAAACCCAAAACACTGATGGAGGTAAGTTGTTTTCCTTTCTCAGGAAGGCAGATATTTTTCCTCCACATTTTAAGAGTTGGAAAGATATGTGTAACTACAAAATTATGTGAGTCATAATGTCTGAAAATTATTAGACTGCATTGTTAGATCATTAACATCTCTCTTGAAAACTAAGCTCTCAAATAGCATTAGTAGATGCTTGGGATTTAATGGCTTGAACATTATTAAAGCTTGCAAGTTGAATCTTAACGGTCACTGGTTTTTCACCTTACAGATCCACCAAGAGAAACAGAAAGAGAAGAAAAAGAAGAAGCACAAAAGGAGCTCAAATTCAGATAGTGAGGGTGAAGAGAAAAAGAAGCAGGAAAAACTTAAAAAGGTGCACTATATTCATCAGTGGGTTTGTGGCAAAAAGAACTTGAAATATATTTTACAACAATGTCAGTTTTATGAAGCCTGTAAGGCAGTTCTTGTGGTATTCTGTGGGATGTTCTTTGATGCTAATTCTGAGCTAAAGCAAATTTAACATGCTGTTAGATGTTCTAAAGCACATTCCCTATTTCTCAAGCAAACATGCAATAAATACTTAGTTTTGGAAGACTTAGTTTAGATGATTTAGAACACTTCTTGTCTAGGCAACTATTACAGATGTAGATTTATATAAGACATTGCAGAACACAATGATTTGTGTATTGAAGAAAGATGGAGAGGTCAAAAGCACTGTCAAAGCTTAACGTAGCACTTTTTATCCCAGACTTGGGCCCAGTCTCACAGTTAATGCAGTAAATCCATCCACCAAGCTATCAACTCACTGCTGCTAAACAGCCCTTCCACAAGCACAGCAGCCTGCCTCTGGATATTCAGAGTGTGAAACTAATGTTAAACTATGGTTAATCAAAGCATGGTACAAATGCAATTTCTTTTCAATAGCAAGAAGGAGCAACAGTAGTAGTTTGAGGAATGGGATAATGTGTATTTCAAAAAGCATTTAAAAAAACAATACTCCCTGACAAGGCAGGGTGGAGGGGAACCCCACCAAACAAACCCAGCAAACAAACCCAAGCCACTAAGATCACATGCTTGCTTATCTGCTTTTGTACTTGCTGGATCATGATTACATTTTAGGTAAGGCCAAGGAATTTCTTACTTGATTTTGGCAATTGGAAAGAGATTAAAGTATCTTGTTTGCTAAATACCATTTTACCATCATTTTATATTAAACACTAACAAATGAGCATTAAATGAAGCGTGCTGTAGGTGGGCCAGACAGATGTGCATTGCTTATCCCCCCCATTCTGCCTGCTGTTTGTTCATTATACTAGAATCTAATACAAACTTTCATTGGTTTTTTTGCTTAACTTTCATTGTGGGTTTTTTTTTTCCTTTGCTTTCATTTCAGGCACTAAATGCAGAAGAGGCTCGTCTTCTCCACGTTAAAGAAATTATGCAGTTAGATGAGAGGAAGAGACCATACAACAGCGTATATGAAACCAGGGAGCCAACAGAAGAGGAAATGGAAGCCTATAGAATGAAACGGCAGAGACCTGATGATCCCATGGCCTCTTTTCTTGGACAGTAGTCACAGTGAAAATCATTCCAATACACAAGACTTTTTTTCAATACTTGTTTACAACTCTGTAGACATTTGCTTACCTTCCTTGTGTCTAGTAAGTGCCAGAAGTGGCAGAGATTTTTTTTTTTTCACCAAAGAAGTTGGTGAAAACTTCTTTCAACAGACATAAGCAGTCCAATACTTACAGCAATTTTATATATGTGTGTATGTATACATATACAGTCACAAATATATATATACACACATATATAAAATTTATATATAAAATACATACACCTACTCTGTAAATTCTTTATTGGAAGAGAACTGACTGGAATTCTAGGTTTGTTTGGCCAGCTAATACATAAAGTCATGATACATTCAGTAAAACTGACTATTCAAAGGAAATGGTCAGCAGATGTCACTTAATATAGAACGAAAATTGTTGAAAAAAATATTGTTAAGCTACTGAAGCCTCTTACTTGTAAAGGGAGTTGCCTGTCACGTGGCTTTAAAAGGAGAAATAGTTTCTTGATCACTTTCTAGTAAGTATTTTGGAAATGTAAAAATTGATTGCTTTGTACAGTTTTGTTTAATTTAATATAAAGGTCTTAAATGCTGCTCAGTCTTTTTAATGAAGAGGTTAGCTTCTGAGTGTAGAGCTTTTAAATTCTAGTTCTGTTTCTGCAGATGTTAACATATAAATTTCAGTTGCAAAGATCTGAGTTCTTTGGTTTTCTGTTTGATAACAGTATTCATCTTACCCTTAAAACTTCCAGAATCTTGTTACATGGTGTAATGCCAAGTGTCAGGCTTTAATACCTTGTGATAATGTGAAGCAGCATCTGCTTTGTGTTTGGCAATATTAGTCCTTAAACTGGGAGCTTTCCCCTTTATTAAAAGTTGAAGGAATGGGTGAAGGACTTCACAGCATGACTTAGAGTTGGAAGGCTTGAGAATTACTTCTGTTTTGGCTTAAACTGTCTTATTAAACATGGCTTTTATGACCACATTTCATGTGGTTATATTAATGGTAGGACAAGGAAGACTCCGAAATCCTGGCTTTTCCTCTTAAAATTAAGAACCTGATTACAGTTTCCACTTTGTAAACAATGAAGGAAGCTTAAAGTTACTGGAAGAAAAGGAAACGATATGTTATACCTGTAACATGTTGTACCTGTAATTTCCACCTGTAAAGCTGGTTTCCTTTTTTTATTAGGTTTTCTCCAAGTCTGCTTCCCCTTTGGTTTTGTTATAGGCATACTAATTCTGAATGCAGACTTTATTTTATAAGGCTTATAAATCTGACTGCAGACTTTTATTTTATAAAACTTGATTTTAAAATCCTCCTATCGCTTGCAAAAAACATAACCAACTAGTGAGATCAAAGATTTGGGAGTGGAATTGTTAATATAGCCAAGTACTAGAAAGGAGAAACTTTAACGAGTAGAAATCAGCTTTTGCAGAAATTGCTTTTATGTTTTCACAAACAATGTGGATTTAGACAGTCAGAGGGGGAAAAATATTAGGGATATAGTTTTCCTTCCGCTATAGTAGTGACTCTCATTCTAAGTTTCCAGATCGGCTCGTGTCTCGACCTTTCTAAGTTACAGATAATTTCCAGGGAAAACTGCTCTTTTCCACAAGTAATTACATACAATAAACATACATTTAAGTGTCGTGTGTGTGATTTCACAGCTGCTTTGACGATTGAGTATTTTAGCATACATAGTTAATAATGGAAATTCTGCATTAGTCTGCAATGTAGTTCTATATTAAAACTATCTGTGATATTCTCACTGATGATCAAAATTTTAGGTTGAATATTTACTGTGTTCCAGAGATCCTATGATTCTTCTTAGGGCTGTAACATCTGAAGTTCTGGCCAGCATACCTCCAGCTGCAGAGATACCAACTGCTGTTGTCTTGGTCAGTGCCAAGTTCAGTTTGAGGGAAGATGAGATGTCAGAAGGGTCCATGTTATCAGTTCTTGAGCTATTTAGATACCTTTCTAAAAGTAGCTAGAGACTTCGTTCTTTTTAAAGTAGAGGCGGCAATCCAGAAATAACACTGAAAAGAGTGATTTAGAATGAAGAACAAATAATTCACCAGTCTAGGCAGCCTGTAAAGTTCAGTTTTAAACTCTTGTTTCGTGAGTGTTTTTCTTAGTTTCAAGAGAAAAATGGGGAGAGAGTTGAAGGTGTGTGTATTTTAGAAGCCAATATAACACGTTCAGTGCTAGAGGAAGATCTGCTTATTACACGTAAACATACTGAATTCCACCTTAAGTATACTCATGTGGATGGATTTGCTTTTCAATACCTGAAGACATGACTGTAACTTTTCTGGCATGCTGTGTCTCGCTCTGCTAAGAAAGAGCCTATGGGGAAGATGGACCAGTTTCTTCTCTGGTGAAGCAGAAGGCAGCTCCAGGGGAAAAAGCAATTAGTAGCCTTTTATTCAAAATACAGTTCCCTTGAGCTTGTGAATGATACAGAGTAGATCTTGTCTGGATCAGTCTCAACAGTTAAAGGACAAATAAAGCTTAAAACATGTTGTCCTATTTATATCATAAAGGTTAAATGTTAAAGAACATTGTGGATCTGATCATGAGGATTAATTTTCCTCCATCTGCTTCCCCTTGGATTTGGCATGCAATATGACTGTGCATATCCAAAGACTGCTTCCTATTGCACAAGAAGAATTTTTTCCTTTCTAAAATGAGTTTGAAACAAGTTTGTAGGCTAGCTTGGACAAAAATGAACGTACAATGAAAATGAGCATACTTTAGCAGAAGCAGCTGAAGTTGGGAACTCCTGTTTTTCACATGCACAAAGACAGAAGCAAGGTGAGAGGAAATTCCTTAGCCTGGTAACACAGACTAGTCAAATTCTCAAATCATAATACAAGACAGACCCTCCCAGCACAGCCTGGGTAGCTTTCTCTGAATCTTGCCCTTGGCAAATCTCAAAAATTACTTTCTCACCTCCCTTTGTCAACAATTGCTTTGATTGCCTCATTTTTCATCCTGTTGAGTTCTGATTGTCTGAGGCATACTCAAGTCTGCAAACTGAACTAACTCGCCAGCTGATTTGAAGACATTTGCATTTTTAAAACATGTAGATTAAAACATTCTCCTTTATTTTTTGTTGAACAGTTTAGCATTCTGTGTTATCTTTCAAGGCATGCCAGAAGGTAGTTCCTTTACTGTCTCTACATTTCTTTGTAATTGGATCTTTATGGCTTTCCTGAGTGGGTTTGCACACTGTTCTACACGAGTGTAATTGTTTTAGGCTGTTGAGGGATCAGAAAAAAGCAGGAATGATAGCAATTAGTTAAAGATGAAATGAAGCTCAACTTTTAGGAAAAAAAAGAAGAAGAGACAGGATTTTCTGTGCCCACTAGTGCCTAATGCAACCTAGTAACTGCAGTTTTCCGTACCACTTTTGGGTATAACTTAAATTATCCCATTCAGGCCAAAACACCATGCCCTGAATTACATGTAGACAACTCCCCATTGTTCTGTTAGCACTCCTGTTTGCATTTGTTTTGACGGATGCAACAAAGAAATAGACAGAAATATTACTAGAATAATAACAAACTTAAACTAGTTATTTTACATGAAACAAATCTGTTCATGTCTCTTAGGTGACCTAACCAGAACCCCACTGGGGTAGTAGATAGCGATGGTTTTTGCTTCTGCAAAATAGCAGCGCATTTCAGACCTCAGTGGAAAAGAGAATAAAATCACTTTGCCTAAGAAAACCTTGCTTAGTGGACACATTAGCAAACCCCAGATTTCTAACCTACAAAGTCTTAAAAGTAATTCCAGTAATTGCAAAGCATTTTAGAAACAGCCTCCACCCAGCCATTGGTCTGCACTGCATTTGGATCTAAGCACAGTCCTCAGCCCGTTGCTCTATAATCTTCCACCACATCTCTTACAAGTGGGACTTTTTTTCAGATGCGTTTACAGCCTTACCACGTTTGCCTATGCATTTGTTCTCAGTTTTTAATACAAAGCTAGGAACTACAGATTTGGCTCCAACACCACCATCACAGCAGAGTTTTAACCCATTGCTGCTTTTTGTTCACAAGCTGCTAGGACGTATGCTAACAGTGCGTTGGGGAAGTGGATGCTGGAGCGCAAGGCCTGAGGTCGAAGTCTCCTGCTGTGGTGCCCCGTTAGCAAGGCGACCGCTACAGCAGCACGGGTGAAGGAGAAGTTTCCTCGCATTAGCGTTGCTCCTGGTTCTTTCTGGTTGGGAAAGGGTTATGCCATCAGCCTCTGGGCTGCATGAGACCCAAGCTGGGCAAGGAAAATGGTGCCTTCAGCTGGCTTCTGGCTTTGCTCAGGTGTCCCTTCTTGCTTTAACAGGTCTCATTCTGGGCATGTGCAGAAGCAAAAGCACTGGGCTGCAGGTTTCAACATCCAAGAGGCAGCACAGCCCCACAGTATATTCTACTGAGATACTAATATTTTCTCAGTATTTTAAGAATAGCTGAAAGACCTTTTTTAGCACAAGCCAGCGCTAATGCAAAATTCTCTGCTTAGGAAATGGCAGTAGGAGAGGGGATTTTATCTGTAATTGTTACTATCTGCAGAGACTGTCACTGCTCGCACGCAATGTAAGTAATTTTTCATTCATCTCTGGAGGATGCTGCTTTGCCCTGAAGGATGGAGGCACTGGACCATGACGGGGGTAAGTGACATTTGTCACTGGCTTTCCTGGCTTGGGCAAATGCTGCCTGTGTCCCCAGGTACTGGGATTGCTGATGATGATGCTACAGACTCCAGAAGCAGGGCTGGAGTTTTCTGTAGTTTGGGAAATACAAGGCGTTTTTAGAAGAGTCTTTTCCTGTCTAACTATGTTATTAGATACCTAGGCAGGAGCCAATTGTGGCAAGTCAAAAAGATTGCTGAATTTCACTTTGACTTAGAAGGTGCATGAGACAAAAGAAAAAAACCCCAACTTTAACACATCTGCACTGTGCTTGCGGTGGCTCACTGGTGCTTGGGCTGGTTCCCACTTACCTCTTCCTAAAATAATCTCTATTTATTTTTATCTTAATGGGTTAGGACTGCAGTTCCTAAGCAGAGCTAATGGTCTCAAGGGCATCCTTTAAGTTTAAACAGAGATTTGACTCATTTTTATGGGGGCTTTTGGAGAGGGACAATCACTCTCTGAAGACTGCTCACAGACTTCCAAACTCCTTTTAGGCAGGGCAATAAAAATTACTCAAATCACCAGTCCACACTAAGCCAGGAGGCCTGTCAGGTAGAAAAATGCTTTTTCCCTCCCATTAGTATCTCTGAAAAAAAAAACCCCGAACACCTACACTCATCTTTGAAGAAAGGTACGCCTTTATTGCCAGTGCCCAGTGCAATGGGAAGGCTGTATTTTAGGCTGCCTACAGCCTCTGGGTGAACTGCAGCTATTTTGGCATTTGCTGAGTCATTTTATTTGGTTACAAAGTCGTTGCTGCAAGGTCGGCATCTGTAGCGGTGAAACACATTGGCGCTCAGAAGGAAAACAAGGGAAAATCCTTCCTGGCTGGGACGCAGTCCTGTCCTGCAGTCCCGGGGTGGGAGCTGGCGATCGCCCACCTTCGGGCACTCGCGTTTCTCACCCAAAGCGTGTGCACAGGTGATAGCGGAGCTAAATTTACACTTTCTACCCTGTAGGTGCTGGATGAGGCACCTTTCCCTTGCCACACGAGCCATGCATCCCCCCAACACGCTTTCTCTAACGGATGTAAAGCCACGGAGCGTTGTGCTGGGGGAATGCGGGCAGGGGGACAGGACCACGCCAGCCAGGAGCAGCACCCAGCCCGGGGGGAGGCAGCACCTCCCGGGCCGGTGTGGGGGCTACGAGGTCCCCCCGCTCCTACGCGCGTCCCGTGGGGGGCTGCCGAGGTGGACGTCGGCCCGCGGCGGCTCCCTGCACCGCAGCAACAAGCCACCTTCCCTGCCATCCGTGGTGAAAACCGCGTTCGTCACGGCGGGGAGGCTTTTGCTAAAAAGCAGCATGGATGGGACGTGATCTCTTGTAACGCTTCCCTGCAATGTCTAGCTGAAACAAAATGAACCGAGAAGCAAGTCTCAGGGCTGTTCTGTTTCACTGTGAACAGGCAGTTTATTTATTTAACAAAGTGTGCTGCCAAACATGTCCTCCAGCAGAGCTGTCTGGGACCCCGGGTGAGCTCGGCTCGGCGTTGCAGCGCAGACATATTTTCCATCTGCCTGGCAGGAGCTTCCCAGCACTGCCTCTCCCACGTCGCCGAACTAGGTCAGGCTCTTGCTGCCTTCAACACGCTGCGGATCCGGGCACAAAATCACCAGTAACCGCAAATTCCCCAGTCACACCTTGAATTGCCTGGCAGAACTGCTGTATTTTCAAGCATCATTTCATCCCTGGCCCATTTCGCATCCATCCTGACGCCCCGGTGCCCGAGCACAGCTGCCACAGGGCAGGTTCGGGATAAGCATAAGGGCTTTTTCTTCTCAACACCTTTAGTGCCTGAGGAAACTGCTGTGGCTTCCCAGACCCATCCAAGTGGCACCTTGGCAAAGACCTCGGGAAGTTTTCATCTGGTTTCAAAAGAAACCTGAGGCAGGACCCGTGCACGTGCAATGCCTTGAGCCTTTTCGCTGACTCCAGCCCCACACCCGGGCGGGAGAAGCTCTCCAAGAGAACTGGGTTCCTACAAACTTTATGGAAACAGGCTATAAGTAAGAATTTATACTCGACCGATCACCAGAGCTGCCCCAGGGGAGAGCAGCTCTCGGAGCCCATGTCTGGGGGTGTCCCCATCTGCGCTCCCCCCAATGCCACTGGGGCAGTGGGGCTGGGGGCAGCTCTCCACAGGCACGCCAGAGCTCTGCAGCTATATGGCAGCTTTTCTAAAATAGCCCTTACCGGTGAAATTTAAGGTGATGGTTGCATGGGTTTGGGGAGGGGGATTGTTCTCCTGCAGGTTGTTCAATGGCAGGGAACATTGCTGAGCCATCAAGGAGCTGGGGGCCAGGGCGCCGGCTCTGAAGGAGCGCTGCGGGACCATCGGCACAGCACGAGAACAGCCCTGTGCTTCCTCGGCCAAACATTCCCACCCCTCCCAGAAGCAGCTGAACTGGTTACAGCTCACAAAGCAAACTGTATACATACTTCATTTTTACTTTCCCCTCATGTTCCAACAGCAACTGCAGGGGAAAGCTTAAAAAAAACCCCACAACAGCTCCAAAAACGATGAATTCTGGCAGAGTAAGGAATGATACTTCCAGCGTACTCCCAATCATCTGAAAATCTGCACTGAGCAGAAAATATTTACTGGCTGGAGAGCAGCAGGGCAGGATCTGGAGCCCTGCTGCCAAGCACCCGCCTGGTCCCAAGCCCTGTGCAGGATCCTGGCTGGGGCAGAGCAGGAACCACACACCCGCAACCGGGACCCACAGGCTGCGGCCAGGAGCACCAGTGACCCACTCTGGGTGGGTGATGATGGCCCCAGGGCCATCGCTGCCTTCCCGGCAGGGTGATGGGTCCCCCATAACCTCCCACGCTGCCAGCCCAGGCACCCGTGGGGCCAGGCTCTATGTCTGGGTCATCTCACGGCTCCTCTTTAGACTCTACCCACCCCTCCATTAAACAGATGAGTCTGGTCCGTACCAACCAGCATCACAGAGCATCCTGCAACGCGGGGAGGGAGGGAAGGGGTGGGGGGAGCAGGGTCAGGAAACTCTTAAACCCCGTTTGTCTCTCTGCACCTCCCCGGGGGCTGTTAGGGAAGCACTGTCTGTTTTGAGAGTTGTAAGGCATTTGCAAATTCTGGCTTTAATGGGCTGGTGTAAGCCGGGATATCAACCCTGCTCAGAGCTGTAACACCATGACTTGCTGCAGCGGAGAAACAAGAAGGGACAGGGATTTACTGCGACTCAACACTTCTGTGCTGGCAAAGCTGAAGATGAACTCTGGCTTCAGCCACTGCTTCTGGTGTTACTGCCTTACCTTAAGCAATTGCTAGGGGTTTTGTAATTACTTTGCAAGCTTAAAACAAAATCCCAACCCTTTCCAAAGACAGAAGCGTTCCCGCCCTGCCATCCCTATGGCAAAGTCTCTGTGTTTTGTCTCACACATCCACCTGAAGCAGCACCGAGGTATACCCAGTTTCCTCTCAAAACTCCCATTTGCAAAGCTGCTGCTTCACAACGATGTCCTTGAATTAAAGCCTGGAGTGATCTGCCATTACCTGTTTGTCTAAATTGTTTTAGAAGTGAGTTTCCACCGTTAGGACAATATTTGCTTCCCTTGCTAATGCTCCAGGATCAAGCAGCAAAGTTGTTCCCTAGTTTGATCTGTGTTACCCACCCCCTTACAAATTCTGCTTGCACGGGCAGCAGCTACAGCAGAGAGGGGCAGATTCGGTCAGAAACGATCCAGGCAACTCCTGAGCCTTTCATAGAAGACTGCAAGGGAGACAGAGAATGGGAAAAACTCCCCAAGCATCAAAAGCTTTCCAGCCATATGTGCGTAAAAATTTCTTCCTGTGCCACGTGACAGAGGAAGAGGCGCAGACCCATTACACAGTAATAAAAATATGCCTTTGGCAACGTTGAGCCAAAACCTGGAGCTGCTGCAGGAAGCTAGCAATCCGCACAAAAAGGAGTAAAACGTTAACAAAAAAAGGACCGAAGTCTATATCGCACACCTCTCGGAAGGACACTGCTGCAGCAGGACGGGGCTTGGGCTCTGCGCGTGACAGCGATCTGCAGCAAAACATCTGCTTAAAATCGTGTAGGTTTCCAGCGCCTGTCAAGATCTCGCTGAAGAGATTAGTTGTGGTGAGTAGATTCACTTTTCCTTTTTTTTTTTTCTCCCTCCTCTTAACCTTAACTTTGAAAACTTACCAAATAAGGTCTAGATCATTGAGCACTCAGGTTTCCAACGCCTGCACAGGAATCCATAAGGACAACAGTCGCCAGTTAAAGTAAATACTCGAGGAAGGAATCATTCCTCAGACTTCTGCTGGGAGTACCCATTTCGTACAGCTGAAACCGCAGCCTCTCCCTTCGCTCTGGTACCAATCGGCAGTTTTGGCAACGGGGCTTTAGCTCAGGGCTAGGAAAGGTTTGCCACAGGCATCCCTGGCTGCCCAAAGCTGAGATGGTGATGCAGGTTCAGGCACAGAAGATGCATCGCTCTCCTTTATCTCCTTTGACGTTGCTTTGTGCAATAGCAGATAGCAGATCAAACTCATATCTGGTATAAACTACTTCACTGGCTTATATCAGAAATGAAATACATCCATTTCAGCTGCTGTCACCGGTGGCACACCTTATTTTATCTCAATCAGCCCCGCACTCCCACGGGTTCCTTGTGCCCTGGGGACTCTGCAGGGCAACCACCAGAGCTGAGAATTAGGCTCATGGGGATAATGATTATTTTGAAGACTAATTAAGAAGCCTTGAGGTATGCTGGGAAATTGTGAAGCAGGAAGATGGTTGTTTTGTTTAAGAAAGCCTCAAATATTGAAAGTAAACAGAGTAGAAAGTCACAGTCGTTCATTTGCTGCTGGGTCCCCTTTTGGGCTATCAGACCATCCTGCTCCTCCCTCCCACCGAGCAGCAATTGCCCCCAGACTCTCTCCTCTTCTCTTCTCTCCCCCACTGCACTTTTCCTCCCCATGGGTGGGCACACGCCACCACCGCATGGCACAGGACGGCTTCCCTGGCCAAAAATCACCATCCGGCCACCGCACGTGCCAACAAACCACCCCAAGTCTGGCAAACCCTCAGGGATTTTCCCTCTGACGCGAGTTCAGCCCAGCTGCCCTGTGAGCACCAGAAAGTACAACTGGTCCTTCGCGCCTGGGACTCGCTCTTACAGGCAAAAGCTTTTCTTAGAGAAACACCTTTTTAAATGCATATAGATCTGTAGAATCGGTCTGGCTTCTTAACTGTGGAGCGATTCAGGAAGCTCACCTGCAGCAGGGCTGGGACGAGGGTGGTTGCGCAGAGGCTTGAAGGAGCCACGCGGAGCAGGGATGTCGTGGCAGCCGAAGCTGGAGGGGAGACATGGCCAGAGATGTGTCCCCCAGGCTCCTGCCTGTGAGGCACCTCTGGCAGCAGCAAGCCCACCCCACGCTGCAGCGGCCAGCAGAAACGGGAGCTGCAGGTCAGGACGGGGGGGCTGCACGGGGCCCCGTGGGGACACAGCTCCTAGGGACAGGGGCTTTCTGGTGACAGAGCCGTGCGCTGTAGCTCCGGCAACAAGGAGCGTGCACAGAAAAGCTGTTGGAGAGCCTGGGTTTGCAGTCCCCCTGCACAGATGCTCCATGCGCTACAGAAGTTCGTGGGATGCTGGGGTTTCAGCATGGAGGGGTCAGGTTCAAATCCTGCTGAGCGTGAGTGTCCGCTTCAGACAGGCTGGTTGGGGCAGCTGGGGAGTCAGGCAGCCCACCCACCCACTCCCAGCTTTTCTTGATCCTGAGCAAAGCTGAGCCCTGGTCTCCCCTCCCCGCTCCCCGCGGCAGGGAGACCCGGGGCACGGGGCAGCCTCTGCCAAGGGCCCGAGCTCCAGCAGGAAGAGAAGGACCCACCGAAGTGACAAGCGATGACAACAGAATGTCCTACAACAGAAAGGGGGTGTCACGTAAAGGCCACGGGGCAGAGTCAGAGCAGCCCGTTTCAGACACTTTTTTGCTTTGAGTCATTCATTACATTTTGTTACGTCATTATAGTGAAGGCCCTTAAACGTGTGGCTCGTTACGAAGAGAGAAGCCAGTAAATGCTCGGCCCTGCATGTACCATGCTTGAAAATCAGAGATGCTCTGTCTTTACTGCTTTATTTGTCCTGAGATATTTTCTATAAAGGTGTGTTCAAGCTCTAAGTTTCAGGAGTGAACATTTTCCAAAATCATCCCCTTCCTGGTTTGCTTCCTGACAAGTATTCCCCAAAATTACCCAGTGGGGATCCACAGCGCAGTATTACAGACTACATTGATCGGACCCACAGCAGCAATTCCCATTGATTCAGCTGAAGGACACAGGGAGTCATTGCCTCTCAAACCCAGCTGATTGACACGTGTCACTCCACCTGTCTGCCTCACCCTGCTACCTCAGGGCCTGGCCAGCCATGCCTATGCTGTAGACACCTGAGCTACCTTGTTTAAGTGAAGATGGTCCACTTTCTCTTCCCGTGCTGAAATCAGTGCCCGATACTGGTGTGCTCTCCCCGGGTGCTGAAGAGCCGAACATTTGCATTTCAGTGGCACGTACAAACTCCAGCCACGCTCGGTCAGACGATGGAGGATCTCCTCTCCTCTCCTCCCTAAGCAGTCCTCCACCACGTTTCAGCTCTCATAACCCCCTGGGCACAGTGCACACTCCCGCACAACAGGCATCAGTCATGACCAAAAAGTCTCCAAACCCCTATTATCAAAGACATTAATTAAAATGTCATTAGAAAAGTAAGACCTCAGCTGAAACCGTGCTGCATGGCCTCCAGTGCCAGGCCTGCCGCCCGTACTGTGAAGAGGAAAGATGCTGATCTGTTTCCAATTTGCTTTTTGGAGCTCATCATACGTTCTACATCGAGAAGCAATTTTCCTTTTAAGGTGGAACAGCATGAGGTTTGTTTTCTTTCAAAGAGATTTCTTTAAGAGGTTATTTATAGATCCTCTTGTGAATGTGACTGTGCTTTGCATCCCACACGCACTGCTGTGATGTGGGATTAAATGTTCTTGTGGAGCTGTTAATTAACACCAACTCAGGAGCTGTGCCAGAGCATGGCTCCAGGTAGCGGAATATTGCCCGTCTATCTAAGTACCGGTACTACTAACCTCCCAGCCTCGGGGTATTTTGTGTCTGCCATTTTTTATCCCATCAGGTCAACTAGCTGGGTTGTCTGAAGGTAATAGAAGTACTTATGGTAAGAAACTTTAAGAGAAGGAGCTGCCCTCCTACCCTGTGCTTCCGCTTGCCTGTTTCTTCTCTACATGAAGCAGTTCCAGCTTTTTTCCAGGTTATGCTCCCCAGTGACATTTTTCCTTGCCACAACTTATTAGTGTCATCCAGCTCCAGACACCTCTTACTTTTCTTCTGTGGTTACTGGGAAGCAGGGATGTAGCTTTCCTTGGGAACTCCCCACTCCGCAGGCATTTTAACATTTTGTTTCCCTTTCCACGAACTGAGAAGCCTTTATTCAACTGTTCGCATTAATACTTGTTGGTGATTTCTGTCTCACAAGGCCATTAAACTGATAACTTTCACCAGCAGCAAATAAACTTAGATATAAGAAAATCAAAAGAGAGCTGAAGAACAAAATGGCTTAGCAGCCAAATCCAGCCCGGAGATCAGTTTTGCATTTCCCACTCCTCTGCGTGTTCTTAATTATACATATCACAGAACTGGGGGGCTCCTACCCAGCATTGATATGTAGCATATTGCTCGCTGGATTTAGAACATGTAATATGCATTTCCACCCCCTTCAGGAGCCAATACCAGGATGAGAGTGCTAAGGCCAACGTGAAATTTATACAGTACATTAAGCATCTTATTTCCAGTGCACAAGCTAAACATAACACTACTGGGGAGATGCTAAAGCCTCCCAGTATTCAAGTTAATGCCAAGCAGGACCTTGCCTGACCAAAAGGCCACTGACAGATTGAAAGGTCTGGGATGTCCCAGCTCATCTTCTATTGCATCTGTGTTTAACTACAAATTTGCTTCAGCACCAAAGCTTGAAGAAATATGTGAAAGGCAGTTTGCTTGCTTTTCAATTCTCGCTTATATTCTGTATTTTGTTAGCAGGACTTCAGGATGTGACAAGAAGAAAGCCCATGCAAGCAGGTGATTCTTGTAAAACTTTTAACCCCCTACCATCAGAGGTAGCTGTAATAAGAGAAAAGACTAAATTTCGTAGGAGTCTTTTCCATCAGATAAGGGTGGGCACCTCTTAGCCTGGGGGTAGGAGTTGTATCAAAGTGATACATGGCTAATTCCTTAAAAAAAAAATAAAAAAAAAATCCTTTGGCTTTAGCTTGATCTCTCCTAATCAAAGAGCTAGCGAACAAACAGCGAACCAGCACAGATTTGTATGGGGCAGTTTCAGGCTTCACGTCTCATCTCTCCAAGGGCTACTCCAGCTACAGAAGCTGAAAGAAAGAAATTGGGCCAGGGGATGCCTTTCATCCCCCCACCAGCTTGTTCCCATATTCATACAGCTGGGAAAGAGCCCGACTCCATCAGCGTGTCCCCTCAGCCCATGGTCAGTGCCCACCAGGGAGCTGCTGGGGAGCTGGTGGCCATGGCCATAACCTCCCTCACTGGCAGAGCAAAGGGAGGAAAAAATCCTCAGCCCGGGCATGGGGAGGCCTTCTGTTCTGGGGAGGGGATAGCAGGAGCACCTTTACCCATGGGTAGTCAGAAACTGATCCCATAGGGGAAATTCTCTTTTCTACTATATAAGTAACTATGTGTAGAACCCATTTTAAATGCTTGTAATACCCACAGTCTTGAGTGGGTCATGCATGGAGGTGGGCTTTTGTCAGTCAGCCTGATTTTGAGCATCTTCTCTAAGCTGCTGATGCATCTAAGCACTATTTCAAGATGCGGTGGAGTTACTTAGGAGTTGCACATGGAGCATAGCTATTTGCAAACAGCACAACGTGCAGACATCCAGAGGGATATTTTACTGTATAATAACTGCTCTGTATCATTAGCAGGTTCATGGAAATAGCTTTATTCCAGAAATTATTTTCTATCAGTATCTCCCCAGTCAGGAGTGGAGTAAGACAAGCCCAGGAGGCTCAGCCTCCTGTCGTGAATGAAGGCAGAGCCTGGGATGCTCCAAAAAAAAGCCCTTGAGGTTTGCTATACTTAAAGCAATGGCTCGCTTTACAGAGCCAGGAGACAAACAACGGCTGGGGTTTTAACAGTTACCGATCTTTCCAAGGTGAATGTTAGTAACAAACATAAAGACTGAGCTATTGCCCCCCCAGAGAGGTAGGTCAGCACGGCAAGAGGTTAGAAAACCACCTGCAGCCGGGCTGGTGACGGCTGCGGGGGGGACTGCACCCCGACACTGAGCCAGAGACTTGGCCGGTGGTTCGGCTGCAGGTTCGGCTGCAGGTTGTGCAGTGCCGCGCGGCCGAGCTGCAGCGAGGAACGGGACAGTCTCAGCTAGCCAAGAGGCTCAATTCGTACTGGCAGACAAAATGCAGTAAGGACTGCCTTGGCCCAAAACCTCCACAAGCCCGTCTTCTAACATCAGCCCTGCATCACACGATGGGTTTTGTGCTTGGTAAGAAACCCCAGTGACCCAGCCGCAGGGCAGGTCTTATTGGGGAAGTTGACACCAAAACCCTTTCTCCTGCCTCCGCTCTGATCGTCCCGAGCAGCTGCTTTCTGCACCCCTCTGCCATCGCTACTTGTGTTTCAGGGGAAAGGAGGCCCAGGGAACAAACAAAACGACAGATGGCCACAGATACAGACTTAGAGAAGAGCGAGTTTGAAAACAGTATTGGTGAGACCCAGAAAATTCCATGAACCAAATCCTTGAATTCATGTCACACCAAAACAAACAGCTCCCCCACCCTGTCAAAAAAAGCCCAATTACCTCCCATTTTCATGCAAGTCTACACAATACACCGTCCCGACAGAGGGACACGGCCGTACCCACACGTGCCGGCTACCACACATAACAGCCACGTCCCGTCTCCTTTTTACAGGCTGCGCCATGATCTCCGCTGTCCTCCTCCTCTGGACCGTGCCCTGTGTGGCAAACCACATCCTCGGGGGCTTTGTCAAGGGAACGCTGCAGGAAGGTCCCCAGCTGGCGTGCAGCCTGCCCGGACCCCCCGGGCCACCCGGCCCCCCCGGCGCACCCGGGGCTCCAGGGACGGTGGGCAGGATGGGCTTCCCGGGCAAAGATGGCAAGGACGGCAAGGACGGGGATAAAGGCGAGCACGGCGATGAAGGTAAGAGAAAAGCGCTTCGTAACACAGGGGTAAAATGTAAAAGCAATAGTGCAACAGCCCAGTTAACAGCAACCTGTCACCCCGAATGGGAGCCCCGGGACAGACGACATCTCATAGGAAACTCTTCTAGAAATTTCCACTCTCCCTCCTCCAACATCTCACAATTGTCAGCTCCCACCAGGGGGGTTCAGACTCACAGTATTTGCTGATAGCATCTTGCTGTATGCAATTCCTATTGGCTTCATTTTGTTATGAAGTGAGATTTGCCCTGTTCTGATATATGCTGTCTAGACGAGACAAAGCGGTGGTCTCCGACTCCTGCTTTCAAGCAAAACAGGCGAAAAAATTAAGTACTTGCTCCCTGGAGCGCTCCAGCTGGGTGACAGGCACTGTTCTGAACATGCTTAATCTAAACCAAAGCAAACAAACTTTCTTTAATCCTGAGATGGGGCTGTCCTTTAGATCCAGCCTTACAGTCAGCAAGCATCAAGACCAGCTACGGTGAGAAAACAGTGATTTCCCGTTGCCACACTAGAGTGCACTCCTGATTCAGCGTAACACCAGCGTGCCAAAGCTGCAACTTACTCTCTTCTCCTACCCCCAAACCAGGGAATCTGGAGAACAGGTTTTCAAGCACAGCTGCATTTAAATATGCTACAGCAGGTCAAGAGATGGGGTATAAATCGCCATGAATTTGTCTTGTATCAGACACTGCTGCAATCAGCACTAATCAGTGGTTTCGGCATCACTGTAACATCCCAACTCGCTTCCCACCTCAAGGCAGTCCCTGCACCAGGTGTCTTCTGGTTCACGACCAATTCATCCCCCAGCTAGAGTGGGATTTTTACTACACCTTGAATTTATTATTTTTTTTTAAACAACAGTTTCACATTAAATGTGAAAAAAAATGAGACAAGAGATTAAAAGTACTCCCATCTGCTCAAAGCAAGGTTCCAAAAGCTTCACAAACCTGTCCCACTCCTGAAAAAAACAAACATTTAAAGCTTGCTCTTGGCTAGCTTTATAATTAATTACTTCTTTTTCTCAAGTGAGCCAGATAATTGAACCAGCCTTTTGGTCCTTAAAAGGGACAGACTGTCCTGGTCCCAAGTCCCATTGTTATCATGCCAACTACCTACCTGACATAGTTAGTCAGTCCTGACAGATGCCCAGCCCCAGGTGGTATTTCATCGGGATTCTCACCAGCAATGTTTTTCTCCTAAATGAAAATATACTGCTGCAACAATACAACCCCTTTACACTTGCCGTATCATCTCTTTCACTGAAAAATTTACAAGGTTATTTGTCTTCTAGGTCCACAAGGCAGAACAGGAAACCCCGGCAAGCCAGGACCAAAGGGGAAAGCAGGAGCTATCGGCAAGGCAGGCCCACGAGGGCCCAAGGGTTTAAAGGGTAATCCTGGGAAAAATGGGGCACCGGGAAAGAAAGGGCCCAAAGGGAACAAGGGCGAGACCGGGATGCCAGGACCCTGCACCTGTAATGCCAACAAAGCCAAATCTGCCTTCTCCGTGGCAGTCTCAAAGAGCTACCCAAGGGAAAGGCTGCCCATCAAATTTGACAGGATCCTGATGAACGAGGGAGGACATTACAATGCCTCCAGCGGGAAATTTATATGCAGCATCCCAGGTATTTACTACTTCACTTATGATATCACTTTGGCCAACAAACATTTGGCCATTGGCTTGGTCCACAACGGGCAGTACCGGATCAAGACTTTTGATGCCAACACTGGGAATCATGACGTTGCCTCTGGATCAACCATCCTTTCTCTGAAGCAGGAGGATGAGGTATGGCTGCAGATCTTTTACTCAGAACAAAATGGGCTCTTTTATGATCCCTATTGGACAGACAGCTTATTTACTGGCTTCCTGATATATCCTGATCAAGATTATCTCAATGAAATATAGGATGACAAACTAGCCTATGGGAAAAAATAGGAAATGCATGAGACCTCAGTCCAGCAAAGTGTAGCCTGTACATGGACATGTGTGGGATTATCATATGATTCCACATTTTTGGCGCTAACAGCCTGTATTGGCTATTTAGATATCTACTTGATGTCACCAACTAGTCCACAGGGTACCAGGACCAGCAGGACTCACCTTTAAGCAGCCTCATGAATCTCTAAATCTCAAAGCCACCCATTATGTTTTCCCTGGTGATTCCAACATGCCATGGACACGTAACTCAAATACTGGTGCAGAATGCTTTGATTATTATATTATTATTCTAAAGCTTGGAAACCAACAACCATTGCCTGAAAGCTGGGCTCAGAAGTGCCACTGATGCTGGAGATGGTATCACTGCGTCTCCTCCCTCTACACCCCATAATAATAATAATCCTTGTTAATATAGAGTTACACTTTACCAGCTACTTAAGAGTCAGAAAGCTGTCAGCTAAAGTTATAAAAGTAGCTCTCAGCCTCATCAAAGCAGCACTAATAAGCAAAGGCATCTGGTCTAAATAGGAAATGACACAAAAGAGAGATCTCACTTCAAAGGTTAAAGGTAAGACTCCTCGTAAGACACAAGCTGTTGCACTGAGCACCACTGGCATTTCTCAGATTTCAGCCTCGATATACCAGCACTGGAGTCCTGCATCTGGTTTCAGACAAGCGTTGGTAACGACCAGAGCCTAAACTGGACTGTGCAAGCCAAATACCTGTCGGCCTCCAAGCCATGGTGGAGGATGAACTTTACAGATAAGACTCAACTGTCAAAGACAGCATAAACCTTCACTCCAGAAACAGATTCATTAATAACCCCCTTCCGTCATCCCTGGCAGCTTTTGCTGGAAGAAGATAGAATCATAGAATCATTTAGGTTGGAAAAGACCTTTAAGATCATTGAGTCCAACCATCAACCATGCCCCCTAAACCATGTCCTGAAGTGCCTTGTCTACACACTTTTTTAATACCTCCAGGGATGGTGACTCAACCACTTCCCTAGGCAGCCTGTTCCAATGCTTGACAACCCTTTTGGTGAAGAAATTTTTCCTCTCCTGGCACAACTTGAGGCTGTTTTCTCTCATCCTGTCACTTGTTAATTGGGAGAAGAGACCAACACCCCCCTCACTACACCCTCCTTTCAGGTAGTTGTAGAGAGCGATAAGGTCTCCCCTCAGCCTCCTTTTCTCCAGGCTAAACAGCCCCAGCTCCCTCAGCTGCTCCTCATAAGACTTGTGCTCCAGGCCCCTCACCAGCTTATACTTGTGCTGCTGCTGAGATCCTCCTCAAGGGCTTAATGCTACAGCTAGACTACAGCTTAACTGCTGCTTTGCTTTTTTGATGTTGTATGTCAAATATTACAGATGCTCCAAAATCAGTGTTTTGGTTCTGAACTGTATGGAAAAAAACCCAGAAAACTCAAAAGCTGAACTTCTGCTCAGCTGAGCTTTTTGCTTTTGCTAAGCAGAGCTTAGCAATTTTTTTTTTTCCTCCTCTGTATCAGCTAATACAGGGACATGCTCCAAAATGGTTTGCTATTACCAGAGCAAAGAGTTCTCCTGCTATAAAGCCTCTCAGTCCAGCTACCTTGCCCGGGGTGTCCAATGCTCCTGTAACACAGAGGTCTCTGTCTCAGGAGCCAGATGGAAGGAGTCTCTCCCTTGCTGTCAGATACATCTTATTGGTTTCCAGTCATATTTCTCATCTCCTTTATCACTTGGTGAAAACTCTCATGAACTTCCAGCTCCTCTAATCCTCATATTTAGGCATTGAAGGGATATCCCACAAGAACAAAGTTGTGGGGGTTTTTTCCAATCTTACTTTTACGAGTCAAAAATATTTGTGTGATTTTCGTGAACTGCAGTAATTGTGTTGTATCTTACAAAAACCTTTTCAAATACATTTAATAAAATAAAGCTGAACAAAAGTACTGCTAGTACATCAAGAATAGTCTTAATATTTATAAAAGTGATTTCCTGGAAGGCATTTCAAAACTGTATTACAGATTCCACAGACATTGTTGGATTTAGTGATGGATTTTGTAGGGCTGGTGCAACAGGAGTATTTCTCCCCTCCCAGCCCAGCAAGTTGGGGAATGCACAGAATTTTCTGCTCTCTGTGCAAGAAAACCTGCAAGGTAGAAGAATAGGATCTGTCCATTCCCCCAAAGCTGCTCACCCAGATGGCAGGTGTCCTTTCCCTGACAGTGGTTGCTCAGATAATATATTTTGTTCCAAATCTCTCTCATTCAGGGTGTGCTGTGGTGCATTTGCAGGCGGCTTCTCAAGGGCAGCAGCGGTTCGAGCATTGCATTTCCAGATCAGTCCCACCCAGACAGCCCAGGAGCCCAGCGGGGGCAATAACTGCTTTTTGGCTGGCCCAAGTTGCGCGCGGGTCGCTACCGACGCAGGTCCGCCAGCAACTGTACGTGTCAGGGGCAGCGCAAGGGAGGCGGTGGGACACATGGGAGGGTGTTGCGTCTCCACACCACCACCCAGCTGTGCTGCACCCAAAAGGGAAATTACATAGTACAGCTTTAATTAATCCAGTAGCGCTCACAGCCCACTGCTGCCAGAAGACAGAGACCTGGCTGCCCTCCTCAGTTCTTTCCCCTTGATTTAATGCATTACCCATCCCCAAAAGTGGGTATTTTGGGGGTGTTCTTTTTTTATTGTTTGGGTTTTATTTGTACTCGGGTTAGTTCTCCAATGATTTTACGAGCAGAACCCACTTGGCACCAGGCAGGTACCAGAGCTGGGAGGGGATGGGAGAGCATCACAGGGAATAAGCCTGAGAAGAGGAGGGTGGAGGGGAAGCAGCAGTGAGGAATTAGATCAGCTCAATCTTCCCTTGTTATCTCCAGGGAAGGCCCCAGCAGGCAGCATTTCCTCCCACTGTCCGCCCTCTCAGGGGCACACGAGCTGGTTTCCCCAGATGAGAAGCAAGGGAAGTTTTTAACTGTCTGGCAAAGCGTCCTTTTTATTCTAGCGAAAAGGAAAACCTGCAAACAAGTCTTTAAAGTCTGGAATATCAAAATGCAAATTATAAAGAGAACCACCGACCCCGCTGAGCGCTCAGTGCGATAGCGCTTGCTCTCAGTTTGGGGCTAGCCGGTCCTTCCCGCAGGAGCAGCACAGGACCGCTGGCTCCAGCCTGTTCCCATCCTCCCTCGGGACCTGCCCCAGCAGGTCACGGTGTCGGCCTCTGCGCCGCGCAGCTCAGACCCCACCTCGGGCATCTGCTGCCATCCAGGACTCCGAGCAATGGAAAACCTAAACTAATAAAATGTAGCAGGCAAGAGGGAGAGGAACAGCTTCTCCAGATTGTTTAGCCTCCCATTGGGCTGAAGTAATTTAAAGATGCCACGTATCGTAAGTATTTCTGTGAAAGAGGCATGAGCGCTTGAAGTGATACATGTGGGTTCCTCTTGCACAGGTTCCTCTGAAAATGATGAATTTCCTCTTATGTGGCCTTAAGAGCAACTTGCATGCTGAACAAAATGTCTCCACTCAGTCTAATCTTGCTCATCTCAAGCAGCTGTGGGCTCCCCTCCTCCAGCCTCACTCAGGAGAAGAGGGAGGGAAGGGCAGCTGGCAAGGTACAAGTGTGTCTGGGTCACTACAGGGCCAATCACTGAAGTATTAAAAGGGGGTAAGAACCCCCCACAAAACTCAAAATGACTGGCTCAGGCTTCAGAGGATTTTAAAAATAACACATTCCGGCTTGCTTCTGCATCTTCAGGCTGCATTTTGGTTTGTGCTGCCATTGTCCTCCAGCCAAGCAGTTATTTACTTTGTTTTTAAACTGAAACTGAGATTTACATAAAGTCTCTTTGTTCCAGAAGCACAACGTTTCTGGAAAACCACCAAATAAAGAGCTCTGGTTTTCACAGCCAAGCTCTCTCAAGAGACCATCACTCCCACGCAGGCTGCTCGCCCCAGCCCAGGCAGCTGCCCGCACCTCCGGCACGGTGGGAGAAGAGCTGGGAACGGTGGTAGCTGGGCGAGCACACGGGCAGATGCCATCAAGAAGGAAAGAGGAATGTCCTGGCTGAACAGGATTCCATCCATATCTGCCACCCTCGCACAAGACCTGTTATGCCACAGCATCCTTCACGGCAAGTGTCAGAACTGCCCTTTGCACCACATTTGGGCACAAGCGAATCCCTCCAGCACATCCAGTGTGCCAGGGCAGGGAGGCAAGGCAAGGCAGGAGCACCCACCTTCAGTGTTCAGTCAGCAACAGAGAAAAGGCTCAGTGGGCTCAGCTTGTGGCTCATTAAAGACCAGCACGGACCTGGCTGTGAACACATGTACCTGCCCGGGTCCCCTACAAGGCAGAGGAAGGTTTCTCTGCCAGAGGAGCTTGTCTCCACTCCCACGCAGCCTTCTCCCTCCCACATCCACCCCCAATGCTACACAGCAGCGCACTTCCAGCTCAGGCAAAGCTGTGATTTCACACTCCCTGAGCACTCTGCACAAATATCAGCAGGGTGGGAAGCACTCAGCACTGGATGAGCCCAAGGACAACTCTTCCTGCCTGCTGCAGCTTCCGACCTCTTAACTCAGCCTCCCAAAGCCTAGGGCTGATCTACACAAAAGGATCTCAAAGTTGGCTTTTTCTGTTTGTTTTTCATTTTTGTTTTGTTTTATTTTAAAACCACACATTTCAATGCTAACAATAAAAAGAAAAAATAAACATCAAAAAATATTTTCACTCTAGAAAATTAACATTAACTGTGGACTCAATGTACACAGGCTGTCTGGAAAGTAAGGATGCGATGTCGCAGCTGGAAATAAAGGGAAGGCAGCACCTCCCCCGTGCAGCCCATGAGCCCGACGCAGCCCTGAGCGCCTGGCGCTGCTGAGCTTCAGCACTCACCCAAGCAGACCAGCACCTTCAAGTCTTGATCGCATCTTCCTTCCGGGGGACTAAGGAGAATCCAGGTGCATTTACCAGTCACCCTGGTTTGCCCTGCTTCCCAGGTGAGCCTGCCCTCAGTTACACCAGTTAACACCCAACAGTCAGCACCCCAATGCTTAAAAAAAAAAAAAAAAAAGGGGGGGGGCAAGTCTTTTTTTTTTTTCCTCCTCTTCCAGGTTTTGTCAACAGTGCCTCACCAAGCAGCACCATGTCCCTGAAGACTGTGTCATGGCAGGCCCACGATAACATTACACAGCCCTGGGGGCCGCACGGCTGCTGGCAGCTCTCTGCGCCGTCCCTGCTCTCCTGCCTCCTGGCAGCCACGGCCCCGCTCGCGGCCCCTTCCCGCTGCCAAGGGCCATTTCTGCACTTGAAACAAGCCAGGTCTGACAGTAGGAACTGCAGAGTTACACCAGGACAGCACAAGTCCGTGACCCGCAGCTCCCCGTGCCCCACTCCAGCGCTGCTGTGACCACCGTAATGGCCCCGTCATTCCTCCCTGCGCTTTTCAGCGACTGCGTGCAGGAGAGGCCATGTCCCCCGAGTGCTTGACAGGCAGGTCGAGAAGTGACAGACCTCTACAAGGAAGGGTATGTTCACAGAGTTTCTAATTTCCACATAAACCACTGGCTGAGAGGAGGAACAAGAAAATGAGTGCTCAGACCAGGAAGGAGCAGGCACGAGGGGATGGTGTGCTTGAAGGGGAAATTTGGGGGGGCTGGCTTGTGCATCGTGCCTGTTCTCAGGCACAAAGCTCGGATATTTCAGGCTGCTGGGCAGCAACGGGCCCATGAGCCTCCCCTGGGGGCTCTCAGTGCCCCGAGGTAAGGCACGAGCATCCCAGTTCAACCCACTGAGCATCAGCAGAGAGCTAGGAACTGCAACCATTTAAAAGCCTTTGAGCAGAACAGCCTTTTCAAGCTACACAGAAGCACAGCAGTGTTTTCCTTAAACCCTAGAACACTATCTGTAATATTGTTCTTTCCTTGCGCTGTCACAGGCTTAGTCTGGCACGGATACACACCCAACAGCAGCTTGCTGGGGGTAAAGCCCTTCATACCAGCCAGCCAGGCTTAATAATTACAGCTCCTAAGAACAGTCCTAATGCTGTAACACTGTCCTTAAAAAAAGCCAAGAAGTCATTCATAGCTTGCTTCTACCAACAGCAGAGGAAAGCAGGTTGCAGCTCTCCAAACCCATGAACCCCACAGGGAAAGGTGCAGCCTTCTGCAAAGGCACAGAGCTCCCATGCTTCTGACCAGCTTGCTAATGGTTCTGTGTTAAACCTGATCTAGCTAAGTCAGTAAAGCGAGGGTACAGCTCCACACAGCTTACAGGATCTTCCCCTGTGCGTTTTTTTGCTGGATCAGGCTCTCGCTGCCCAGCCCCTTCAGTGCTGGCTCTCGGAGGGCACAGGACAAGCCAGATTTGGGCACAATTCCACAAATCATATCATCCCAGTTTAACACTGCTGAAGGAAGAGGCCCCGCTTACCTCTTGCTGCTCAGGGCTGCACCTCCTTGCTTTGTACTGGCTTCAGGTCCCTCTGTGAACCAATGTCACTCTCTAAAACGGCAGAAAACTAACGCAGTAGAAAAACTAGGTTCAGTATGGTAGATCAGATAACAAAAATGCATGAAAAGTGGCAGAGGAACCACAGAGGCAGGGCAGTGGAAGGTGTGGACAGACACAGAACCAGAGTCGATAAAGCTCTTCCTCCTCATCAACAGGAAAGCATTACACTATGTAAAAGTACTCAAATGGGCTTAAATTAGGGCTCAGCTCTTGCTGAGCTAATCTAGCTTTGGGATCCTGGTGAAATGGAAGGCACCTGGGTAGCAACAGGTTGGGCTGCTCACCTGGGGGAGGAGAAGCCCTGGGAGAGGTGTTGGGCCTTGTGTAGGTACAAGGTGGTCCCTGTTTGAACTGGCATCCTTGCTGGGTGTGAGGGAAGCTCCTCTTCACCTCCAGTAGCAGGTGAGGTTGTGAGGGGCAGAGGGGCGAACAAGAGGCTTTTTGATGTCTTCCTGACCCACACAGCCTCCCTGGCAGGAGCACAGGCACGAGCAGGTGCTGGTGCTGCCTGTGTTATAGCTGAGACTTGGCTAAAAAGCCCATTTTTTTCCACCCAAGCTCAACCAAAAGCAGCCCAGCTCCTTGCTGACACAGGTATAGCCTCTCCCTGCCCTTGGTGCTGTCTCTTTACCAGAGTTTCCACCGCATTGCTTCCCCAGCTGAGCCCCTGCCTCCTCCGAGCCCTTCGTGCTGGCAGGTAAGATACGGGTTGCCTGAGCCAATTTTTGGTCACTTTGTGGTTTGCGTCTTCAGCTATCTTCAGATAGCTTGTTGCCTAAAAGCAATGTTATTGACCCAGCACTCAGAATGGTAGCACTAGTGGTAAAGATGTTAACTTGCTTAGTTAAACTGATTTTTTAAGGGGAAAAAAACCCCCCTCAACATTAACCATTTCATTTACTTACAAACTCACCATGTATCACTGAAGTTTTACTAACTCTGCATCTGTGCCTTACCTAACCATGACTTGCTAATGGTGAAAGAGTAACATAAAAATTCTCAAAGTTAATATAAACCCTATGCAAACCTACTTTGGGAATTTATATGGGATTTTATGTTTACCTCTCTTGGTCTGTTTTTTAAAACACTTGAAAATTAAATCAACGCAGTTCTGTTGTGGCTAAAGCCTGTATTTTAACCCAAACTTTACCCATTATATCAGAACCTGATGAAGATTTGAATGATCCCATTTGGATGGAAAAAGAGACACTGCAGCTGCAGTCAATTTTTACAATATCAATGTGTTAATGATAATGTCTGTATGTTGTTCACTTGACTATCAGATGGAAGAGTACTGGATTCCGTGTTTTATGTACATGGCCTTGCTGGCACTCCCTCCTTCAAAAGAAAGCAATTCCAAGGTTCAAGGCTATGTCTGAGCTCTTATCAAATCCAGAACTACTGCGCTCTCTGATTTGTTACTGTGAATATTTTATAATATCAAAGACACTGTTGGTTGGGGTTTTGGTTTTTTAAATCAACAGGGCAGTCTATTTGAGCCTTGCTAACAGCCGTGCTACAGAAAGGAGAACCTTATTCATTATTTCTTTCCATTTTTAATATCAATGCAGTTACTGAAGGAAACTTTTGGTGCATCACACTTAATTTATTTTCAGATGGAACAAGTGAAACACATGGACCATATTCTGGAAAAATAAAATCTTTTGGCTGCAAAATTAAAACCAACGTTATATGGAACAGTTTTCTATTTCACATGGAATCTCAAGATTTTTAAAAATAATTCAGATTTAGAAAATACAAGAGTTTTAAATCAGTAGATGCTACGGACGTGAGTTTCTGAAAATCCATACCATGTTCATATCATTGAAACTTTATTTCAAAGAACTGATACTCTTTCTTTCAAATAATACCATTGGTTTGATTTGCACTGCAAAAAAATATTGAGAATTATATTGATATAATACATGCATATAAAAACTGTTATGGCAAATTAATATATCATTGTATGAACTGCAAACAGACTGCATTGTAAAGAAATGCTCCGGCTGTTATTCAACAAAATAGTTAAGCATGTGCTCAGTTTTAAGCAAAAAGACAAGATATTTTTTTCTTTGCCTTAAATTTAAGGGACCTAAGTACTTCAAGGGATACCGGGATGTACTTAAAAGAAAACAGGGGAAAATTATTTCTGATGGACACTTGGTGGCAGCTTTTATCTGTAGGCTTAATAGCTGTTGACACTTAACTTCACTGCTTCTCTTTTATAGCAGGGGACAAGCTAGCAAACACAGACTATAAACAACTGGGGTATGTTTTCCCCAGAAGATTTGGTCAACAACTTTCTTTGATCACAAAAATATTTTCCCAGGAATGCTAAAATCAAAATATTTATTATGACAGAAGCAGGCAGATTTTTGTTGTTCCTTTCCTTTTAAGAAACCAACCGAGGAACAAACGTTTTTGTGAGGTTCTTTTTGCAAATTTGAGTGCAGAATGATGGGCAATTATTTAAAAAAAAAAAAAACAAAAAAAAAACAACAACCAAAACCAAACACCCTAATTCTAAAAATGACATTTAGTTCTTTAAATGGGAAAGCCATTGCTAGGACTGGTAAACTTCCTTATGAAAATTCGTCATCTTTAACGGCTCAACAGTGCGATTTGGGTATGAAACAGGTTGTGTGGTGATTTTTGTTTTTTGGCTCCTGGAATTGTTGAAGCAGAGTGCTGAGAGACACTGGTTGAAAGATTTCAGTTCTATATGCTGAAATATCCACTGGACTATAAACGTGGCCCTCAAAGGCCTGGGAATAAAGCTACATGGTGCCTGACGGTTTCGTGGGCTCTTTGGGCATAAAACTTGGAAAGGATGAGGGTCCTTGGGTTCCCAGGGCACAGCAGTGCCCGATAACCTGCCTAATGCTTCAAGACGGGGTGAGCTCCGGCGTCAAACCGCGAATCGCCGAGCTGTGTGGCAGCACATCAGGGTCCCGCTATAGCTGGCGCTGTGCACTGCTGCGTAATAAGGATGGGACCTGTCCCGAAGGCGTGAGATCCGGGTTATGCCTGCAGTACGGAGAACGGGGGGCAGCGTGTACTCCGGCAGAGGACAGAGCTGCCTCCTGGCACTGTGAGCGGGAAACCTTGACGCGTGGCCCGAAAGGCAGCTGTGCTCCTGCCAAACCTCACGCTCGGACGTAGGCGAGCGCTTCTATCTGCAGGTTTCTGGCAGCTTTAGATAAGGCATCCTGTACTGGGAACCCTAAACCGAGGAAAAAGTCAATCTCCTCTGTTAATCCTGAGGGTATTTATTGGGCATTCGGCGCCTTCGTTCCGGGGAGAAGCCTGGCGTTCCGCTTCCTCCGGCGCTTTTCCCTGCGCTCCCCTCCCCGGCCCAGCTAGGAAGACAACCTAAGGCCGCAGACCCCGGCCAGGCTGTTGCTGTTTCGCCCTCGCGCCCCCCGGCCGGGGCTCCCCCCGTCCTCCGGCGGGGGCCGCGCACAGGTGCTGCCGGCCGGGGGGGGCTCAGGGGCACGGAGGACCTGCCCCTGCCCTGGGGCAGGCAGCTGTTAATTAGCGCTAGTCAACCTAAGAGGGGGGCGGCAGCACCCCTTTCCCGCCCCTGTCCTCCTCCTCCTCCTCCTCCTCCCGCCGGCGGCGGGTCGGGGGCG
>NW_010973092.1:13180362-13255340 GCF_000737465.1 Haliaeetus leucocephalus | reverse complement strand
CTGGATGGGAAGGAAAAGGATGGAGGAGCAGTGGTGGAAGGGGGAGCTGGCGGCGGACATCCATCGGACCCTGCGGACGAAGGTCGGGTCCCACTTTGTTCTCCCCCTCGTCCCCCTCGCTCTGCCCTCCGCGCTTTGCTCCCCGGCAGAACCGCCCGGGCACCGGCCCGCGGCTGCGGCTCGGCGGTGGCAAATCTCGCCTTCGGCAGGTCCCCCCGCAGCGGGTTCGCACGGAGCCCCTGCCGGGGCTCTGTTCGAAACCAAACCTGTGAAAGCTGCTACCCAAAAGTACCCGCTTGCAACTTTTCGGTGGCTTTAACTTAGCCGGGGTGTTGACGACTCGTTGCGTTAAATGCTAAGAGGGTGCTGATGGTGACCCGCAAAAAGCAGCGTATCGTAGGATCTGGAGGAACAGCGTTGCTGCTCTTCCAACAGATCAATGCTCCAGTTCGAGGAAAAGGTAGGAGGACCCTGTTCCCTGGCAGACTGTAGAGGAGCTGAGAGATGTACGGACGTGGCTTGTAGTGGCTCTTCTAGAAGTTGTGTATCGTTTACTCATGGATTGGAAAACCAGTAAGATGTCCTGCAATAAGCCAAACAGTCCGGTCGCTGTTTGATGAACTGGCGTACTTGTACAGAGAGCCGGTAGAACTAAGGCTGTTGGTTTACTTTTCACGTTTCCTTAGGTAGACTCCCAACTTCAGAGAGGCTCTAAACGTGGTTAGTTGGGTAACATGAGAGAGAGCCCTCAGCAAATACTGACTGACTACCTGCACTTGACACAGCTTTTAAGTTACTAAAGTTATGGCTAGTAAAAGTTAGTGCTTTGGACATTCGGTTCCCTTTGTTTTCTTTACAGGCATTTAGCAATAAATTGTGTCAGGTGAGTTAATGGGGGTTGGTTTGTTCTCGTGTCCTCCAGCTGAGGCAGGTCTTCCTGGCAGGGGGGAGGAATAACTGAGAGAATCCAATTGACAGGGTGTTAAAAGGTTGGGGGGAAGCTTTGTTTTTTGGTTGTTTTGGGGTTGGTTTTTTGTAGTGTATCCACTACCTCTTAATCAACTATTTCATTCTTCAGCCTGCTTTCTGGATGCATCTGATGATTCCAGATTGCTAAAACAACTTATTTGTATATATGGATAATAACCTAGGCCAGCTGAAATGACAAGAATTTTTGAATTCAAGGAACCTGCAAAGAGGGAGAAGGGTCTCTGGGCTGTTCTGCTGCTTCTGCTCTGAGGAAGGTCTACAACTCTTACTGTGTGGACAATTCTAATCCTAATTCTACCCACCTTGTAAGGACGTCTTTTCTTTTTGAATGAAGTACTACATGAGAATCCAGAGTGCAAATATATCAAGCAAAAATAATCTCAGCCCCTGAAACTTCTTTGGTTCACTTTCTGTGATATTTTTTTTTCTCCCTGAAGTAATACGCTGCAGAAACAACTCTTAAGTATATTGCCAAGGTTTGCTTTTTTGATGTCTGAAGTGTCAGAATTTACTGTAGAAGGTTGTGAAACCCCTCAAAAGGATCCTTCAGCACAGCTTGGGAAGATAAGTCGTTTTGAGGTACTGAAGTCAGTTTTGTGAGCATGGACCAGTTTTAGGGATGCCTATGGCCATTGCATAGAACAAAATAAGCCTCAGTAGTGACATCCTCACTAGAGTATTAGTGTCTTAGTGCGTTATTAGTGTACTAGCATGTTAATACTGGAATACAGAAAATTCAGGCAATGGTACCCTTAAGCCTAAATGACCTCTCTGATTTAAGGTACTTGCTGAGGAGTCCTAGTCTGGAACGGTGTGTGTCTCTGATCTTGGGTAAGAATAAACACGCCTTAGCTTTAGCGTGTAAATCTGACAGGAAAGTTACTTAAAGATGCTTGTCAAGGAAGTTGAAATGCATGTTGCAGGCTAGCCCACTTTTTTTGAAGAACACACTTAAACTCTGAGTTTAAAGTGAGGAATAAAATGCCCCTTTAAAATAACATAACTTTTCCTAAAACAACTGAAGGATCATTAGAAACACTTTTTTTTTTTTCCCCCCAAAAATAATTGAGACACATTAATGTAGGACATGTATGCCCTAGGTTTTATGTTAACAACTGGAAAAATATTATGCCATCCCTCCCATCCCCCCAGTTGGCTTTGGAAATTCTTCTTAACCTCATTGAAAGTTAGTGTCCTTTGTGACAGATGTTGTGTATAGTATCTGATGGATATGTTCTGCATGAGAGCAGATACTGAATGCGTGTGGTATACCTGGCTTCTAATTCAGAGAGGGCTGAAAGATGCTGTGAGGCTTTGTGACTTCTCAAAGGCTCTAGCTCAATGCGGAGGAAATTAATAGCCCCTGAATTGTCTGACTAGTAAAATATCTGCTGTGATTATTGGGATGTAGTATTCAGCTTAGCGGGACTGTATTGTGTTAGTTACTGAGCGTGCTGACCTAGTGGAGCAAAATGCTTAAATTCCAAAAGTGCTACACACATCCTTTGACTTTAAATGAAAGGTTAAAGTGTATCCCTGGATTAGGCCAGAACATTAACCTGTTGCAAGACTGAGCCAGGAAGGAAAATAAAAATTGGAGCATACTGTGTGTGTTTGTGCTAGAAGAGCCTAACACACACCAAGCTGAAAAAGGTGCTGTCTGTATGCATTGATATTTTCTGGTACTTCTACAGTGGCCCTGTGTAAATGTTAATGGAAAGGTGCCGGTTGTGCCTGGCAGCTGACTTCCATATCAAAAATCAGAGACCTCTGGACGTGGGACTACTGCAACATCTGTGCAAAACTCTTCTGTCTGCTTCAGTAGCCCTGAATATGCCACAAGTGTGGAAAGCTGAGTAACAAGTCAGTGTTGGCGTAGTTTGTTTGTTTGTTGTTTAAAGTTGAGGAAATACTTTGCTTTAGAAGGCAGTCTTGAGTGTCCCAGAAATAAGTGATGTCTGTTTGCCGTTCCTCCCCCATTTTTGTGCTTATGTTGGGCTGTTTCCTTCCAGGATATGTTCATTTCCTGCAATTAATAAGAATTACTAGATCTGCCTGCATTTCCCTCTTTATTTATCTCTTGCATAGCTTCTCAGAGTAGGGCCAAATTTTACAGGACTTGTTCCTTGCGAATTTAAAAGGTTAATAATTGTAACTTGATCTTTTTAAAGGCAGTCCAAATTACTGTCTGCAGTTACTTTCAGCCAGGTGAGGAGAGCTGATCCTCTTTCTGCTGAAGGCAAACAGTGCTTTGCTGTTAAGTGGTAAAATGTCTGAGCGATTTCCTCTAGGTAAAAGCTCCTCCACACCTGACTCCCAGCTCTTCTTGGTTTAAAGATCTTAATGAGGAAATGCTGTTTACCATCACGGTGTGTTTCATTCTATTTTGACGTGCAACATTTCCCTTTGCTTTGTCCATGGTGTCAGTCTGGACTGCAGTCTCTGAAGCAGGAGTGTAACCTATACAGGGTTTGTTGTATTCTTCACTGGTGTGAAGTATGGTGTTGTATTCTTCACTGGTCTTTGAGTACTGTCACCATAAATGCATTTCTTGCAGTTTTAAATCATCCTGTTAGAAGTAGTACAGGATCCTGTTATTAACTTTTTTCAGTAAAAGCTTTGGTAGAAACACAACCTCTTCCTCTTCTCCCTGCACCTGGCGTATGTCCCTGTATGTATTTTCTGTAGTTGTGCCAAAGCATCTGGTTTACTTGACCTGTTGGTAGTGTGAAGGTCTTGATGTAACGGGTACTGTTTTATCTTTTAGCCTGTAAGTACGCTCTTGTCCTTGTTATTTTAAAAACTGGTTGTCCCTTCAATGCTTAATTAAATGGTAAGTTTGATATGTTCAGATCTGCCTGGCACAGCCTGAAACGCAGATTGGTGCAGACTAGACAGTACCACTCTGAAGAGAGGGAAGGCATTAGAGCGTTGTGTAGATGCTGCTTCTGGGTTTTTCTTTTTAAAACAAAATCTAGATGAGAACTTCAGCGGTCCTGGATACCTGTGGACATGCAAAAGGTTTTGTGCTCTTTTCCATGCTGTTTAATAGAGAGGCTAAAACATGAACCTTTCACTCTGATGCATCTTTCCAGTTTGAATCAGCTGTAAAAGAAAGTAAGTGTAACAGCCATTGAGGTGTATTAATATAATTTTTTTTATCCAAGACTGGCAGCCCAGCAACAAAAGTATAATCTGTTCACTTAACAGAAAACACACACACAAAAAACCTAGCTTTTGAAAATCAGCAGCAATGCATTACTGGTTGCTAGCTGTAACTTGCTTATGTTATAGATGGCAGCATGTGCATGAAGCTGAAAGGAACAGGTGTCCTAATAAAGTACATGGTTATTCATGATCTCTCTTCTTTTTTTCTTAAAGTTGGAATTTCTATCTTCACACTCCTTTCTCTGATCCTTCTCAGACTAGCTGCTGAACTTCTGAATACTTTGAAGAGTGTAAGAAGGACTTAATGAAAAGCTTGATAAAATACCACAGTGGAACATGTGAAGTAATGGGTTTTCAGGCACAATACTAGTTCAACTTTCCTGCAAATTTCAAATGCCTAGGACTGTTGTGAGGATGCTGAAGGGTGGAGTGGGTTCAAGCACAAAAAGCTTTTATGTACAGTTGAAATACTGTTTTGGTCTGCCACAGGTTTTGTATGTGACATCTCAGTAGTATGCCTGAAGCTTAAGTGTCTACACTAAGCTCAGATCTCAAGGAATGGAGTCTGTGTTTACCTGTAGATATCTTGGAAGACAGAACTGGGTGGTAGGGGAGATGCATGAAGAGCACAGAATATAGTCTGAGATGGCCTTTAATCTAGGTAAAAGGGGGAAAACTATTGAAGGCTCTTTGAAAGAGTAAGTGAAACAACCCAGTGTAAGCCAAAGTCATTGAGTAGGTTGGAACTTGAGGTTCTGTTTTACGTGGCCAGGGTTCTGGTCCTTTGTGGGAGATGCACTTGAATTTGCTGCTCCTTTGGAGTGTGTAGGAACAGTGGTAACACAGAAGAAAATCTTAATTTATGGTGTTTCACTCATGCATCAGTGGAATGTATCATAAATCTGTAAGGGTAGCTGCGGGCAGCACTGATCTAGGCAGTGTAATGAGTGTGTTTAAGCTGTTGCTCTGTCTATCTGATTGGTTACTGTTGAATGAGAGGGGGAAAATAAAAGATATATTGCCCATGTACCCTTCCTTGTTAGAAAATCTCTGGATTTTAAATTTTCACTGGAAATAATGAGAGGAACTAACTGACATCCTTCTTGAAATGTGTTTCTGTCAGGTTTGTCTCTTACTCCCACATACTGAATCCAGACGCCGTGCAAGACTGGCGCTTCTCCTAAAATCTGATTAAGACTTGTCTAAAATGGCTGAAGGTTGCTTAAATAATGGGAAATGCCGTAACTTTCAGGACTCTGAGAGATATGGTTATGGCAGGGCTGAACAGAGGAGTAATAACTCATGCAGTGAATCCTAGACTCTGTTACTGCCGTATCTTCTAGCAGGTATAATCATAGGTGTCTCCGTGTTATAAGACAGCACAGCTTGTGCTTGCACACATGAAGTGAGTGTGGCTGTTTCAGAGACTTTCACCATGGCATTTCTGCTCTGCGAGGAAACACATCCTGCTGGCCATACCCGAAGAGCACTGCCCTGTTAGTTATCTTTGCCCTTCCCCTTGAGTTTGCATGGCCAACTTGAAGATTAGTAAAAGCTAAATGCATCAGCTGTACTCAACTATCAGTCTGTTCACAAACACACTAACTCTTAACCTTTCTGACGACTAATTAAATGGCAGTCAGCTGCCTAAGCATAGAAATGCTTACAAGCAAGTTTTGTATGAGTAATTTTGTTACTGGAAGGCATAGTGCTGCAGTCTGTGCAGAGGCAGAAGGATTGTTCCTGTGGGGGAGAGAGAATAGCATGACATTAGTAGCAGAATTGAATTGGTAGCATGCTACCTAGTCTGCAGCAAAGGAGCATGCAGAGTGCTCTGAATTTTCAGGCTGCTATTAAAAAATAGCATAGTCTAAATTTTTCTTTGTATATCACCTTCTTGCCCGCATAAATAATGAATTATAGAGGAGTTAGTTTTCAATGGGTTCTCATGTGCGGTGCAATAATTATATCTAAGAGATCAGTTTGGCACCTTTCTTCCAAAGCTGGAAAACTGGTTAGAACACAAAACAGGAAGGAGGTTGTCTCTTTCAAAGAACAACTGTTAATAGCCTGCTAGATAAGCTTTCTCTTTATTTTTCATCTACAGGCATTTCTTTTTCCTGTTCTAATGCCAACAACTTTGCATTATCTGTTATTCTTACTATAGGAATTCTTAAGGGTCTGGTGGAAGTCACATACATGCTCTTTTTCCAGAACATGCAACATACAGAGAGCAAAACGATTGCCAAAGTTACCATGGTTTTTACTAGGTTTTTTTATTAATTTGGGTGCCTTATATTGACACCACACAAATGGTGTCTTGGGTTTATATACTTTTCCCCTGGATTAATAAGAATCATGGAGAACTTGTCGAAACTTAAGTTATACTTCACTGGGTATCTTTGTTCATCAGCTGGAACCTTTTTTTCAGATTTTGAGTTAGGATCAGTGGTGAACATCTGTGAGCTGTGGTAGCAGGGGCCATACACTGGATTCTGTTTACATATCCAGAAAGAGAAGTAGATAATAAGATTAAAAAAGAATAATAATGAGAGGTGTATGAAGTTCATACTAGTAAATGAAGCTTGTGTCTGTGTAGGGGAGTATTGCAACAGCTGTTTCTAGATGAATAGGCTTTACTGTTGCCAAGTAGCTCTGGTTCAGGTGCTTCATTTTGCTCCAGAAATGAGAAGGTGATTTACCTGGCTCTTCACAGGGTATGCAGCTCTCTGGAGATGCCCGTCTGCAGCAGCTGGATATCTTGCAGCTGAGACAGCTGGTGCTGAGAGGAGGAGAGCAGTAAGAAAGACCCGAGCTGTTGCAGGGAGTCAGGAGATGCTGCATGTTTGACCTGCGGCACAGAACAGATCCTAACCTAAGTCCAAGTGCTCTGAAACCAGATTCAGTTAACATCTCCCTGAATTTCAGAACCCGAGGCATATTTATTACAGCATTTCATTTTCCTTGTCAAAAAGCCTGTGAGTTGTTCTAAAATACCTTGATGAATTCCACTTCTGTTCCAAGAACTGATCGTTATTAGTGTGACTTATTACCATAACGTCACATCACTTGCTAACTTTTCTACTGCTAACTTTTTTTTCTCCTGGCTGCTTGTCAGTTCATTACTGGCTTTATAACAGTGGGAGAACAGTTTTACTGAAAAGAAATTGGACAGAAGAAATGTATGCATGGAATTTCTTGCCATGTTGAAAACCAAACCATCTGATGTGGTACTCTGATGAAGATAAGTGCTGGGTAGACTGGCTTGTACCAGCTGCTGCTTTAAGGGAGCTGGAGGAAGTGATCCTGTTAAGTTTTCTTCCTCTCCACCTTAATTGCTGTTTGGCTGATTAGTTCAAATGGCCAGTGAACGCCTAGCCTTCACGTGGCTACTCAAAAGCTTTAGTTTAAGTCTTGTTGCCTAGCGTCAGCTTTAGGTATGGATTCTGAAGTGCATTTGCTCAGCCCAGTTACAAAACCATCCAAACCAGACAAAATCTTGTCTCCTGAGCTCAGGTACTGACTGGTGCCAGCTGAAGTGCTCAGGTGATGGGCTGTGTCTCTGCAGTGAACGAATGGCTCATGTCTGGAGCCTGGCTGTCTTTCAGATGTGATTGCTGAGGAAGATTTGTCGTCCAACACCACTTAAAAATGTTTACACTGATTCCCTTCTTTTGGAAGGTCAGGTCTTGAAGCTGGTAGGAGGTGGCAGCCTAAAAATTGTCTTCACCCTTAACACTGGCTCTCAGTCCAAGCCTTACTTTTCAGGTTCTGAGATTAAGCGGTGATCCCTTTAAAGTCTGTGCTGTGACTTTCTGGATGCTTTTTGTGGAGAGACACCGATCAATATGTTGAGCAAAGCTTGTTAAGTAATTTCCAAGACACCTGTGAGCCTTTTATGTGCTGCTGCTTTTAGCATTTCAATGTAGCAATTGCTCGGTAGCCCAAAGCAAAGTTGTTGAAGTAGATACAGATGAACGGGTCAAAGATAAGCAGAAGCAGCACATGAAAGGGCAATTCCAGCAGACAGCAGGACTCCTAGTTTCTTCTGTGTTCCTTTAGTGGAGATAGAAGAAAAATTAAGCAATGGAAACGATTTATTTTATTCTTGGTCCCCCAAAGTTAAGTTTTTTCCATATAGTTGTATTTGCTGATCCTGCATCACTGTGCCCAAAGCAGCAAAGGCATTTTTTTGAATTCAAAGGAGTAATTTTTTTTTTCCTTGACGAACTTATGCTAAAGAACCCTGTGGGGGGTTGATGGTACCAACAGTGTTGGTAACCCTAAGCCTGCTATTCAGCTCTTGCATTGTTAAACTATGTACCCCTCGCTTTCCTTTAAAAGAAAATCTCATCATTTAAGACTGATCTGTCAGTGTAAAAGCAGCCCTACTGAACTACTTATTAGCTGCTTCTTGCTATGTGGTGCAGGGCCAGGCTCTTCCCTATACACAGATAATTACCCTGGATCAATTAATACCTAGGAACTTGATCTTGTAAGAAACCCCAGCACGTGGCTGTGTTCCTCCTAACATTAATCCTGAAGTTGAACCTTCTCTGTGCTGCCAAGTCTCGTTACACGGAAGCCCACGTGGGTGTGTTTGGGGAACAGCATGAGAACGCTTCTCACTTACGCCCTTTACTAGCAACCGATTTCCAATAAATAAATAAAAAAAAAAACCCGAAGAAAGCAGATGGCTTACAGGGGAGTAAATGTCTGTGTTAAACCAGTAGCAGAATAATCCTATTGGCTTAAATTCAGTGCTTTGACTGGTCTTCGAATTTTCTAGCGCAGTGGGCTGAATAGGGGTAGTTCTGGCTTCTGAGCATCTGAGGTTCAGATGCAAATCTCCAGATCTCACCTTTCATTCTGAGCCTCTAAAGCTCACCCACTGAACTGTAACATTTGGACTTGTCGGATTTTTTGACTAGATGTATATAACTGGAGTTACTGTTTATTTCTTGCCTTTGTTGTTATGGTCTAAAAAGCAAATTTCACATTAAATATGTATCCTGACCTCAGAGTATACAGTATAATTTTGCTGGGAGACTTAGCTCCCAGGAAACAGGAAGCACATTTCAAAAAATAAAACTTGAAGCTCCTACCAGCCACCTAGAAGAATAAAATATTTCAGAGGTAGAATTGCCACCTGATCTTATGATAGCTTGGGCTTTGTATAGACATATTTAAAAAAATGCAGTTATTTAAACTGATGTAAGCACTGAGCTCGAAACCATTTCTGCCAGAACATTCATGTTACAGGTACGCTATGAATTCCTGCTCTGAACCAGTGTATGTCAGTTGTACCGACGGATTGAAATCTCTGTACATGAGGCAATCGAAAAATCAAATTTATGGGGCTTTTCTGGGTATAAAACAATCAGGGGAACATGTTCCATTGTCTCCCTGCTTTGTAAATTGTTACTGGTGGGCGATTTCTTTATAATCCCCCAGTGAAGGCTGTCCCAGGTTTCAAAGGGCTGTTTGCCTGTCCACAGCATGTGCCTGTTTGGTCCGGAATGTGTTTTTTTCACTGACTTTCTTTAAAAAGGCCTGGGAAGCAATCATCCGTAACAGCACTCCGCTTGCTGTCTTTGTAAGCTGCTTCTCGTTCTGGAGCCTCCCTGGTTTCCAGTTATGTGTGCCCCTCTGAGCCTCATTGTGTAGCTATTTTTTCCTTGATAAGTTGAACCTCCTTGTGGAATGTCCCCTTCCAGGGGATGAAAGGAGTGTGGGCAACCACTGTGCTGCCTGTGCAAGGTGGTGCCTCTTACTTGTGTAAATGGGGTAGCCAGTGCAGGTACTTCCTCTCAACACTTTTTTTTTTTTTTTTAAAAGTCATGATTGATTTAGTAAAATTACCTGCTATGTAGTGCTTTGTATGCCACGCGTCTATCTTGCAGCACTGTACTACTGCTAATTTATTTTCAAATATATGTAATGCAAAAATGCTGTATTACCTTGACAAATTACTGAGAGAGATACTTTGCTGAAACGGTATTTTTCTAATCCATGCCTATCAACGGGTATTCAGCGCGTTTTAATTAAAGTCTGGCCACGGTAATTGCATTAGTATATGACCATGTCTAAAGTGAGAAAGTGTCAACTTTTAAGCGGTATTAGCTTGTTGCAGGTATTCCCAAGGATCTTCGCTCCTTCCCTTAACCTACCCTTTGCATAGTGGCTACAAACCTGTGTGTAAAAACCCTTGCAGGTGAAGACCTAGCATAGGTAGACCAAAACCTTATATAATTCTCCCTTTAAAATGAAAATTCTTACATTACATGTGAAATACAGTCTGTCAGTTCAATAATTAACTTTTGTAATACTCAGGTTACTACAGAACATACTGGAATTTGCTATGATTAGAAAAGTCTAATCATTCTCCCGTTGTTGGTTTGTTTTTTCTTGTTAATGCCTACTTTTGTTTCTTGCTGCAGCCATGCACCATGTGATTATTTTTTTAATATGTTTAAGGTAGATGTTAGTTATTCTAAAGACCTATGCATTTTTTGGCACAGGATGTAGTAACTTGGGCAACTGAAGAAGGGGCAATATCAGAGAAACGTATCTTGACCTTCTTGCCTATGAAACTCTGTTAAAACCTTACTTAACAGTCCGATCTGGGTGAAAAAAATTAAAAAGGAGTCCTTCAGGAACAATTTTAATGGCTGAGAAGTTTGGTGTTCTGTAGAAAGCAACAGCAAGTTGTTCTCGGGTTAAACTGTAATTTAGTGTTTGACTATGTGTTTAATGCTTGTGAGGAAAGTGCGTGGATGACCGAAGTATTAGAAGTTAACTGTCAAAACATACAGTAATCCAGCCCTGATTCCTGTGTCAATCATAGTGTTGTAGCTGCTAAGCATCTGCCATAGCAGGTGGTGGGTGTTGGTTTGGGATTCCAGACACTGAAATGGTATTTGTTTCAGTACCTCTCTTTCATCCCTTTTTTTTTTTCCCATAGGAACTTAAGTTGCCTATGTATAAGGCTCATTCGCCACAGATTGGGATGCGCAGATACTTCATTGATCTCTTGACTGTCCTCAGCAACCGTTGCAATCTCTGCCCCACGGCCCGGCATCTTGCTATCTATTTATTGGACCACTTTATGGATCGCTATGATATCACGGTCAAGCAACTGCACATCATTTCATTTGCCTGTCTTCTCCTAGCAAGTAAGTCAGCTGCTGTATATTAAGGCTTTTTTTTCTCAGCAGATGGTTGTTTTCCTTATATATCATGTGCTGTTTTCTCTATGTTGACAGTTTCCACCTACTTAGGATAAGGCCTAATGAAGTCCAAGTCAAGGCATAAAGCAGTCTGTTAATACGCTCTGCTCAACTGCATAGCTTGCACTACCCATTTATATGCTGGTGTTAATGAGCAGAGGAAGTTTTGGCAGCTGAAGCTGGGTCAGTGGATGGGGACAGTAAAGATCAGGGGGTGATGGTGTGGGAAGAAAGTGGCAAGACTGGGAGAGGTTAGTTCCAAGGAAGAGTTGGTAGTAGGGAATGACATCTGTGTAACACGCAGCCTCTCCTGGAGATCTGTCCTTGGACAATCCGTGCCTCTGTTGTGATCGCTGGGCATAATCAGTTCCTTGTAAATCACAGGTTTCTTATACAGGGGCCAAAGGAAAATTTGCTTCTTGAGGCACTTAGTGGATGTGTTGATGATGCTGGAATGCATATTGCTTGTTTTGGGCTCCTACCAAATAGCTAGGCATTGCTGCGTAACAGTAAAGTTTCGGTATTGGCATCCATTTAGCAAATGATCTTGAACATTTGTCATTAGTGCTATCTTGAAATCTTCTCTGCAGCCAGTGCTGTGCAAGTGGGGGAAGGCGAGACTGGTGGCTCAAGGAATTGCAGTCTACCCCTGCAGACTCTGTTTCTAGGTTACAGAGAAATTATCCTGCCATATGGGAGCCATGTAGAGCAATGCACTACTGTGGACAACAAAAGTTATGCAAACTTGAGCATTAATGGCTGAAAAGTGCAAGTAGTCATACTGGTTAAGGTAAAAAACACTATGGAGAGCCAGAAGCTACTGAGGGAAGAAGGTGATACTATATGTTTACCCCTCAGGACTTGGGATTGCTGCTGCTTTTCCTTGAATCTGCAGAGATAATAGTAAAATAATAAATAACCCCATGCACTTAGTATATTTAAGCATTGCTATCTATCCGACTCCAGTGAAGATGGTGAATTATGTGGAGCAGTTACTGGTTCATGTTGCAAAAAAGGCCAATATTAAAACTGGAACAAAGAAGAATGTAAATGGTTGCTGTAGGTGCAGTCTTAGAGCAGCTTAAGTGGCTCTCAGATATTGTAGTTCTGCTGACCTGAACTTTTCGTTAGCTCCTTCAGACCAGTAGATTGGCAGAAAACCACCCCAGCTGAGGAATTGTTTTCTTTATTTACCAGAGAGGTATTTTTCTGAGGGGTCAGACAAGCTTTGGGCTCATGCAATGGAGGGGAGAGGGGCTGGGGCTGTTTTGTAAATTGCTATGAAACTGTACCCTGAATTTCAAACACATCAGACTGAATGAAATACCAGCTTCAGGTAGCCTGGAGACTGATGCCTGCTCAGACGTGTACTCCTTCAGCTTTCAGACCATCTCTTTTTCTTTTTTTGGGTAACCTCATAACTACAAGATGCCTTGCAGCATTGCTAGTTTTTTGGGTTTGGTGGGTTTTTTTATTATTTTCCCAAGTGCATAGATGAATGTTACCTTCAGGAAGAGAGAATAGGATTTTCTTTAGATAAATCTGATACTTTCAGCTATACTCCTCCATTTTTCCCCAGCATAAAATTGATGCTTCAACAGTTCTTCTAATAACTTTTCATTTGGATTTAGAAGAAGAATTCATAGCTATAGGTTATGTTTCCAGTGCTATGCAGATAGGATGAAAATAGTATCCTCAAACTTTGTATGAATTGTCAGAGTTTGTACACTGGTAAAATCTTGGGCAGATGTTCACTATATCAGATTGGGAGAGCTGGACTGCTGACTTCTGTAGGTTTCAGGATTTAAAAAGAAGCAAAAAATCTTTCAAGATTTTCCTTATGTAAATGACTGAAGTAAATGCAACTTTAGGCCAACTCTATGCAACTGTGAAGCAAAAGGAAGTTCACAAACTGCCCTATGATAACACTAGAGGGAAATGTTTTGCAACTTCTGCCTGCTTAAAAAAAAAAAGGCAATTTGCTTAAAAGAGCAAGCCTAAGTCTAGTGGGTTAATGAGTGTGAGAATCTTTCTAAAATTAAGATTAGAGCAATGCAGTAGCATGTATACCTCCTGATCTGGAATTAAATCACCCCTTACAGGAAGGGGAAAAGGTCTGTTACCATAAAGGCAGCTGTCCTACCAACATGTAGAAACAAAACATTGAAAATTGAACTAAAGCAGCTTTGCACAAAATTAATGCCTAATTAATTTGTATAGATAAGGTTTAAAGCGCTAGGGCTCAGTCTGGAGACTTTTGGGAGCATAGTAAGCTCTGTTGTTTACTGTCTGGGCCATCTTAATGTGCAATAAGGGTATTCTTTTTTGGTATGTGTACTTCAAAGTGATGCAAGTCAGGAAAAGCCACTTTACAGTAAATGGGGATTCCTGTGTTTAGTTTGTTACTTTCAAAATTACATAAAATGGAAGAAAACTTGTACTATGTTTTTTTTTGTTGTTGTTGTTTTGTAGCAAAAGATTCTGAGTAAGTCAGAAGTATTGACCTGAAGTCACCTAGAAGGTTCTCATTGTAGTGAAGAAGAAGAAAACTAGTCCCTTGCCTGTTGTTGCAAATGCACTAATTAGAACTTCCCACAAGGCATTACTGTAGGAAGTTGCACAGTTTTTCAGCAGAGGATTGTGGCAAACATGCTCTTCAGGCTGTGTTGCAAGACACTTGTACTTCTAAAAAATTTTATACCTTCACCGTAGAGAGCAAAAAACCTAATTTTTTTTAAAGTAGTTGTGGTGTTTACATCATAACAAGATGAATGTTTAATGCAGACTGTCTTTCAATAATTGTTATAAGCACATGTTGAGAAACTCTGGGGTTTTCTTCCTGATTGTTTCCTTAGAGAAAGAGATTAAGGGTAGTGTACAGACCACAAGGAAGATGAGGTGTAGTTAGAGGCAAGATTACTTATTCCCACTTATGGTAAGTGTGGGTTTCTTGGGGGGTGGGAGGGGCATAATAGAGAAGCTTTTAGACACACAACTTTTGAAATGGAAGCAACAAACTTCTAAGCTAAATGCAAGTCAAGGACAATTTTTAAGCCTAGAGAAATTGTTGTAAACTTGTGTTTAGCTTTGAAGTTTGTTCCTTCTATCTCGGATCTAAAGGATCTCAAAAACTTGTCTCTCCTTTACCTATAAACATTGCCGTTGCTTATTTTCGATAGCATACAACAGCAGTGCTCTCATGATGGAGAACATAGCGTTTTGCTAGATGTCATTTAGTTAGCTGGAGCTAATTTCTCTTGCTGTTTTCTAGAAATGCACTTTGACTGGCTCATCAGTTTCTCCAGAGGGGGAAACCAAACTGGATGATGATAGTGCTTCCCACTTCAGTGGCAATTGTGAAAGAGATGAGGGAGTGAGAAAATAATACTGTTCCAAAAAAATTGCACTAGCAGCCAAGTAATGTTCAGCCTGGACTTGCGGCAGTTGAGAAGAATGTGGGTGTGTGTCCCTCAAATCATCCAGTTGTTCACTAGCCGGAAGATGTATGTTTCTTTGAAATATATGCACAGTGTGATAATTGGAGAAGGCCTCTGGAAATTCCTGCCAGATAGTTTAGCTCCTCAGAACAGCTATAAAAGCTTTGAAGTTTACTAACGTCATCAATGGTTGTTATTTCCCCTGAATCAGTTCTGAAAAAGAATGGTAAAAACTGTTCACAGTAATCTAAAGGTGAACTGAAAGCTATTGGGGGAGGGAAGGAAAAGCGGCTGGAAATGTTGATGTCACAGTTACTTTAGGAATGTATTTAGAATATTTAGTCTGTCTCTTTCACTTGCGTTAAGGGAACTTTATGATCTAAATCGGAATCATAAACTAAACATGTTTTTGTAATACAGAAAGACCTGGTCTACATGGATGTTTTGGCTAGGTACACAATTAGAAGACAGAGGACCTCCTTTTGATGTCCAGCTGTGGTAATACAAGAGATTGTAGGTTCCTGCTGCTGCAAGATCATTAGTGAAGTCCAGCGGTTTTAACTGCTCAAGATGATCCATCTGTCCCTTGCTTGAAGCAGACTAGTGATTGCTCAGGTTGACTGCTGTTAGGTCAGGGACATGCTGGCTTTTGGTCAGAAGTAACGCTGGGCATCTAGGACTGGTGGTCTTCAGGCAAGCCAGCTGCATCTAGAGCAGGATAGTTACCAGTGCACCTGCACAGAAGCCAGGATTGCTCTCTTTGCACCAGGCTCTGGATGGATGCTCACTTTGCAAACAGGTAAGTGGCTGAAAATGTTACTACTTTCCTTTTCTCCCAAAACATCCCAGTGCTTTGTGTAAACTTTGATTTTTCTCTAGACAAAATCAGCTGGCTTTCAGTAAGTGGATAGATCTAGTTTAACTAACATTTTGCCTGAAGGGAATTGAGGAACTTTCAGTTCATCTCACCTGGCAGGTGAGAAGGCAGCCCCTTGTAGAGGAGCACTGTTGAGCAGCAGCAGGTTGTAATGTTCTGCACTGCAATTCATTGGGCGATTTATTACAGAAAATGAATGTGATATTTTAAGGTGCTCTAGCCCTAAGTGCTCTGTTGGAAAAAGGGATTGTGTAAAGATATCCCATCTGCTTTAGTGCTACTTGGCTCAAATTGCCTGCTGAAAGCTGTGCAAACCAGCTGCCCCAAAGTAGGTGAGATGCACTGATGCAGTCCATTCAGATGGTCCAGCTGCAGGAGCAGTAAACTCTGGGGAGAGAGCGAGCACCTGGGCAGTAAGTCTTAAACTGCTGTGACTGTTTCTTCTGTGGGTTTTGTAACTGTGGTATACAGGGACTGAACTGTTATGGTGTATCAGTATAGTTAAAGCAGCGCAGCTTTTGCTTGTTGCTGTAAAATCCTAGCTGGGTCTTAAAAGCTGTTCCTTTCTTCCCTGAAGAGCTAACCCTCTTCAGCAGCACGTGCTTCAGTACCTGATAAAAGCAACATCTCTCTCAGCCATTCAGCGGCATTGAATGTTCCAGCAATTCTAGTTCTTATGGCCCCTCTTCTTCAAGAGGGTTCTGCTGCTATGGAGACATGATAACAGTTTTTAAATTTGAGTATTTTTTTTTTTTTAAGCAAAGCTAGCTTACTGTTCAGCACATCCAGTGCTGCATTGCTTCAGAGAGTACTTGGGTACTTCTTGTGGTTTTCCTGGCTTTACTTTGCCCAGCTCCTTCATCTGCCAGTGGATTCTCAGCAGCCGAGTTAAATCAGGACAATAAAGGAAATTAGAGCAAGAAAAGATGTCTGTGCTAAATGGGCTGAGTTTAGGGCATGGGTAATCCTTTATCACCTAATTCCCCATTGACTTCAAGGAGCTGTTGTCAGACATCAGGCAGCTTTTCTATTGGACTGTGCTTTGTGATCCATATTCTGTTTATTGTCTCACTGAGCAGGTAACTGTTCTGCTAAAGACAGCTGAACTACTTATTTTGAATAAAAGATAACAGTGGGTTGTCAGTCCAGCATATAGATTAGTGCAAAACTTAGTCTCTAGTCTTTTTTTTTTAATTACTTTTATTTCTCTGCTGCTGTAACATGTACAGAATATTTTCTTTAGTAATTAAACTTTACTAATAGTAAGGCATTAAAAACTCAGGTGCCTTGAACTAAGTGGTTTGTGTGTGTGCTAGGTATTGTACAGACAGATGAAAGACATTGCAGAAAAAGGAATTAAGCAGGCTATCTCTAAAATAGTCTGTCTCTTTCTTGCCTTGCTTAGAGGACAGTTAGAAGCCATGTTTCTATTGGAGGGCAGCATTGGGAGAGAATCTCAAAAGTTTGTTGTACCCCTGCAACAATGCAGGAGTAAAGGAAAGTAGTCCTTCAGCTGCGTAAGCAGCCAAATGTCTGTTCTTTATGCTAGGATAGATGGGCTTGACTGGTTTATCCTACTTTTGGATTGATTTTAATTGTTTATGGGACAAAAAGTACTTACACCTTAATGACTCTTTAAATTGGCAGTCCTTTTTGTTCCTTGGTCTTCTCAAGGACTCTGAAAATGTAATAAAACAAATTGCCTGCATGGTCTGCTTTTGTTTTGCTACCCATGAAAAACCCAAGGAAGATCATCTACCCAGCTGCCAGTAATCAGTCTCAACTGCATGCTGCATCGCTAGGTGTGACTCTTGCCTCCTACAGTGGAAAAATCAGTTCTTCAGGGTACATTTGACAGCAGCGATGCTTCTCTGAGACCTTTGGTTTTTCCTAGTGAAAAGCTGGCATGGATTGATAGGCTGTTTTGATAATGTGACAAATGTACTAATGACATGTACTCTTTGTAACTTAAGCCTGTTCCCCTTGACAACAGGACTTCGGCTTTCATTCATCAAAACAGAAGTGTGAATGTGAAACATAAAAAGCACTCACTTTTTTTTTTTTTTCTGGGGGAGCATCTGATTGTAGAATTCAGAGTGGGGCAGAACATGATCTAAAGTAACATGGAAAATCTTTGCATCATTAATTACAGTAATACTACACACTCTTAAAAATGTCCCATGCTGCCCCAGTCTATTTAGATTTTACAAAAAAAAGTTGGTCACAAATGTAAACCTAAATGTTCATCTTATTTTATTCATCCTATTGATGTCAGTAGGCTTCCTTGTATAAAAAATTGCAGCATCCATATACTACTTAAATTCAGCATTGCTTCAAAGGCTTATGATTCTGTTACCTCAAAACAAAACTATTTTTGAGGGCAATAGTGACAACTAAATGGTTTTATCAGTAACTGGAGCACAGAACACAATAGCAAACTTTTAATTTGAGGTGTCTACAGTGGCATTTCAAAAGCATGCAAATGACTTTTACACAATTCTCGTGAACTTCAAACTACAGACTCCAAGTGATAATGTAGCTGAAACAGCTTTGTTTTTCTTCCCAAACCCTGATGTTGATTAAACCAGTCAGTGTTACTTGTTTGGTCAATACCAGACTTCCAACTGTCTTGTCTGAGCCTTTAATATTCTTGCAGCAATTGTATTGGAGGTCCTGGTTCCCTCAGCACAAATATGCTGTGCATAGAATCTCAGTTTCTGGTGTAACTGAAGGAATAAAAAAAAGGAATAGTATATTCCGATATCTTTAAATTAGGAAAATTGGGGAACTGGAAAAGGACACACTGCATTTTAAAAACACCTTAAACTTGTTCTTTCCCAGTTTGCTTCTGATCAATTTCATCTGATGGAATGAACTAACTTCTGTTGTCTTCTCCAGATTTCAGTTTAAAAATAGGGAAGTGCTTGGTGAACTTGGAAGCAAAGTGCTTAGGTTGAGGTAGAATTGGGAAAGAAAATGTTATCAAGTTGCTTGTATGTTGCTTTGGAAAGTAGCTCATATTCAAATTTTACCGTTTATTTGAAGCAAAACTTCTGAGTTGATTTCTCTCCCTCCATTCCCAACTCAGTTTTGGAGCCTTTCTTCAACTTACTGAGCTACATTTATACTTGGTGTGTCCAATCTGCTGCAGTGGCTGCTCTTATCTAACATTAAAGCTAGGAACTAGTGTATTGGAAAGCAGAAGGGGGAAAATAATAAATAACTAGTAATCTAAATCACTAAATTTAGCTGTTGTAAGTTATTTTTAACTTTAAAAAAATAATTATCTTGGTCAAGTCAAATAGCTTTGCCCTATGTTGGTATGATACCTTCCCAACACTGCTGTGCTGGTAGTCTGCTCTTTAGACTATAGTCTGACCTTTTAAAATTTCCAAGGTTGAGTGGGAAGAAAGAAGGAACTGGACCTTTTGAAAGCCAGAATGACAGATCTTGCCCTTAGTTTCCTGGGCATGCAGTGGTTTCTCCTACTTCAGCTAGCATATTCCTTCAATTTCTGTATTGGGCTGTGACATCACCTTGGGGGGTAGGGGGGGTGGGGAACAAAGGGTTAACTTTTCTCTCAAATTTCATTTTTCTTAACCAGTTCTAAATTCAGGTGACAAGAAGATTCATGAACATGTGTACAGACTCCTGAATTTTAAGGGCTTTTTCACTGACAGTGTGCCCACAATCCTTTCCTGTTCTTCATATGATGGATGAATTTTGTTTTTCATGATTATGCTCTTTTATGGTGAGGTGGCTGCTATATTACTTTTAATGCATTTCATATCCATGATACCTGAACAGGCTCAAAGATGGAAAATCCATTTTTAAATGTGTTTAAAAGACATTTAAGCTGCTAATAGTACAGAAAATTGTCAGGTTTTTAATACGCTGGAGACACTGTGGATAGAATTGGTATCCTAAATGGATAGCAAGATCTTACTTCCTTTTGAAATAATTTTCTAGTGCAACACGCATTTTTATTGTTTTTAGATTTGGTAAGAATACTCCGAAGCCATATGATATCCTACTGTCTTGTCAATTGGTCTGTGTTGGTAAAGGAGGACTCTTACAGAGGCAATGGAAGGACAACTGAAGCAAGAATCAATTGTGGAATATATGCCCTCAAGAACAAAGAGGAAAAATAACTACAGAGTACTCTTTAAGTAGCTATGGATTTGGATTTTGCAGCAGGGATGTTCTTTAAGCTGTACTGGAAACATTACTGGTGATTGTTGCTAGCTCTTGAACAAGGAGTAGCTGGAAGATAGGTCATTTTTGGCTTGGTAAACCAACAGTGAATTTAAGAAGACTTGTTACTTTACTGCAAACTTAAGAAAACACTGTTGCTTTATTACTTGATAGATCTAATTCTGGGAATCAAATCTGATATTGGAAGTTTTTTATGAAAGAAGGGTGAATAGACTTGAGATTCTGTTTTTCTGTACAAAATGACAGCACATTGTAGCTACTGATGAAAATTGAGTCATTCTAGAGACTACTGCTTTTTCAGTAGGCTGGTAAATACAATTTAGAAAAAGGTGCAGCTTTGCTCAGCTATCTTGACTGTGAAAATGTATGCTCTCTTCTAACCCCATGGGAATTATTTACGTTAATCACTTGGTTACAGTGTACTTCTCCTAGCCTTTCGGTGACCTTAGCTAATGAGGCCCTCCAAGACAGGAAGGAACAAAGAGAAATTCTGAAGCAGCAAGGGCAAAGGTGGTGTTGCCCAAGGGTTTTTAATGTCTTCCTTTTTGTAGCATGTGCATTTAGCTTCCATACTGTCCTGGTTTCAGCTGGGACAGAGTTAATTGTCATCCTAGTAGCTGGTACAGTGCTGTGTTTTGAGTTCAGTATATGAAGAATGTTGATAACACTGATGTTTTCAGTTGTTGCTAAGTAGTGTTTAGACTAAGTCAAGGATTTTTCAGCTTCTCATGCCCAGCCAGCGAGAAAGCTGGAGGGGCACAAGAAGTTGGGATGGGACCCAGCCAGGGCAGCTGACCCAAAGTGGCCAACAGGGTATTCCAGACCATGTGACGTCACATCTAGTATAGAAACTGGGGGGAATGGGGGCGGGGGACAGTGGCTCGGGGACTAATGGGGTGTCGATTGGTGGCTGGTAAGCAATTGCACTGTGCATCATTTGTATATTCCAATCCTTTTATTATTACTTTTGCCATTTTATTAGTGTTCTCATTATTAGTTTCTTTTTTTTCTGTTCCATTAAACTGTTATTATCTAAACCCGTGAGTTTTACTTCTTTTCCCCAATTTTCTCCCCCATCCCACCGGGTGGAGGGGGGAGTGAGTGAGCGGCTGCGTCGTGCTTAGTTGCTGGCTGGGGGTAAACCATGACAAAGGAGCTTTTTTCCCCTCAATATTATATCTTCCTTTGCCATATTTTCCCCATACTGCTTGCTTTCTTCACACTTGACCGAATGCCCTTCAGAAAACCGCTTCCAGTTATTGTCAGAAAAACTATCTGTAATCCTAATGAGTTTATGGTCTGGGTTTTGGCATCAATACTATACAAACAATTAAACAAACAAACCCATAAGAAAGGATATAGGAATATGTTGACCAGTCTGTTGCTTCTTTGCTACTTGTGTCACTGTACTTCCTGTCCATCTTTAAAAAACACCTTTTAATCGTTAGACTTTCTGGTTTTGGGAGTGTTCTCTGTTGGCTTTTGGCCACTCAATTGTAATGATAAATCTTATCTGAAAACCATCTCTTCTGGCAGGTAAATTTGAAGAAAAAGAAGACAAAGTTCCAAAGCTGGAGCACGTAAATAACCTGGCATGCATGTGCAATGTGAATGTAGTATTGGACAAGAAAGATTTGCTTAGAATGGAAATGCTGGTTTTGGAAAACTTCAACTGGAACCTCTGTCTACCAACCCCAGCACACTACATTGACTACTACCTCTATGTGTCCATTGGTGAGAATGACCTTCACAACGGCTGGCCGATCACCTCACTGACTAAAACCAAAGATTTTCTGGAGAAATATGCGTATTATTTCCTTGATTTCTCAGTGCAAGGTAAGAGGCTTATTTCTGTGCTAGAATGATCTTCCATTTGGCAAAAGGCAAAAATCTGAAAGAGATAAGGGCTTTAAAGCTTGTCATAATATGGATTGCACAAAATTATCTGTGCAGAATGGATTCTCTTTGCAGTTATTTCAGATGGTAAATGGTACAGTGTTCCTTCCTTGCGCATAAGCCTCTTGTCTCTTTTCAGAAATCTGTAGATGAGATCAACTTTTTTCTTCAGCTTAGAACGCTAATTGGTGAGATTGTCAGAAATGGGGTCTAATTTTTGATCTGCCGTGGAGTATGAACTACTGTCAGTTGCAGACATGATATTATGCAGTTCAATGTCTGAATCTTTTTTAATGATATTTTTTAGAGAGTCCTGTGCTGCAAGACATGACATATTTAGAATGATGGGGCTTTTAATGATTTGGTTTGCAGCATCACTTCCAATATCTGCCTATGTGAGAGGCAGTGAACTGCAGCATCCTCATAAGCTAGGTTCAACACTAATGTAAGTATGTGTGTAATTGTCAATACCTAACTTTGCTTCAGGTGAGATCAGTCTACAAATTTCAGCATAGTCTATTTCATGGCTTTTTCTGAAATGAAAGAAACTACAGTGAAACCTTGATAGTAGTTATGAACAAGTGGTGCAGAAATCTTCAGGAAAGCTTGATCCAGTTTTGAGAGACTTTTTTCTGGTCATGAGTTAATACTCAGAGATGTGTGGAACAAAGTTGTAGATTTAATTTTGTCCTGTTTTGCCATGTATACACATAATAGGCTCACTGCAGTGATTAGTAAGAGTACAATTCTTGCTTTTTTTTTTTCTTTTGTAGATCACACTTTCCTCCATTTTCGTCCATCTCTGATTGCTGCAGCTTGTGTGTGCGCCTCACGTATCTGTATGCAGATTTCTCCTGCCTGGACAACACAGCTTGAATTGCTAACATGTTATTCCTGGGAACATCTTGCCCAATGCATCGAAATTATGTTCATGTAAGATCAGAAAGAAAGTAACCTGTTTGTCTCTTAGGAAGATGTTAATATTCCTTTTTTTTTAAGTAATTATTTAGCTAGAATTAAGATAGTACAATGTTACACCAGTAATCTCCATCTTCGGTTTGGGGAGAGTAATAAAAGGCAAAAATATCAGGTCACTTTATTAACTACTGTATTTTAACAACATTTGCAATGCAGAATGGAGTGCACAATTCAGTGTTCGTTATGTTTTCTTGTACTCATTGTCTATGTGATTGGATGGAAGCTTTTATGGATGGTGGTTGAAAGCTTTTTTCCCTTTGTTTTCTCATTGTACCTGCAATATACTTGCTGCAGAGAGACACCAGTGTATCTCTAACATCAAGAATACAGTAGGGAGACATTTCAGAACTATTCTTTGGGTTTTTTTTTCAGTAAAGGACATGACTGCAATGCATCAATCCTGGTCTGGTATGTGAGCACATACAGTCTAAATGGAAAATAAAAAAAGTTTAATAGAATGATTTAGGTTGGGAGTGATGGTGGGCCTTCTGAATTCCTACTTAAAGCAGGGCCAAATGAAGTTAAATCGGACTGCTTGGGGTGCTGTCTAGTCAAGTTTTGACTGTCTCCAAGGACGGAGACTTCCTAACCTCTCTGGCAGTGCTTCATCATTCTCATGATAATCAAAAGCATGAAAATATTTCTTCCTAATATCTAACAGGAATTTGCCTTGTTCCCTTATAGCTATGCATTTTAATACTCTGCAAGTACCTACACAGAGTGTTTCAAAATGTCTTTGTGTTGTGGACTTAAGGTTCCAAGATAACCAGCCCATCAGTAAAAATATACTTGTGATGCAAAATGATCCATAAACCTGATGTTAGTGTGCGAAGATCGCAGCAGGATAATTATAAATTAATTGTGGAAAGCAGCTGAGGATTACCACATACTGCTAGAGCCAAAAAGCTGATGATGTAGCCGGACTGGTGAAAACTTCGAGACACATGCAAGCTCTGTGAACTCTCTTTGATAAATCTTACTTATATTTTTTTTCAGATATTATGAGAATGACATCAAAGAAGCCAGTAACCTAAAAAAGCAAGTAACAATTCAACATCAAGAACAGGAAGCAGTGGAAAATCTGAGCCATCAAGCTACTACTCAAGTTCTCTTCCAGCAATCTAGTTATCACCCTTTAGCCCAGCATTCAGCTACACTTTCCCAGTTCCAGTCGCCAGTGCAAGATTTGTGCTCTGCTTATCGTGACTCCTTACAGGCCCACAGGCCCAGTGGTCTGCTTGCTGGGAGCGCTGACAGCTCACTGCACCCCTATGCAGCTCTTCAGGCCAGCCTTCGGCCATCTGCCCAGACTCTGCCCATCCAAACGCCCATTGCTGTGCAGGTAGCGTTAGGAACAGAGCCCAGACACTGCATTTCCACGGCTTATGGCAGTAGTTACTTCAGTGGTCATCACTCATATACAGCTGGGTGTTTTGATGGATAAATATTAACAGAAGAAAAAGGTGAACAGAAGCTGAAGAAGAGACCCTGTATGTGATACAAGATGTGTATCTGAAGGAACAGTAATCCTTATGACTCATTCAGAGGACATCGATCTGGATCCACCGATCACTGGAACCTGGGTGCCTTTCTGCCGAGGGCTGTACCTTTGGCTCTTAATGAGAGAGAGAAACACCAATCCATTAATACACCTCATTCAATGCCACTTTGAGAGGCATCTGCATAGAAACCCTGTGGAGGTTACTTCCTTCTAGTCTTCAGTTAGTGACTTGTCAGAGTTGGCTGAAAGCTTGTGTTGAAGAGTTATTTCAGGCTGGAGCATTTGTTGAATTTCTGGCCAAGTAGCAATGTACCTAGAGATGATGGAAAACACGGAGTGCTCTCCGTCTCTCCCAGTGACATGTCACTTGAACAGTGGCAGCTTACACTACTGGAAGCTTCTACTAAAATATACTGAAATTGGTATCAGTTAAATGCGAACTTAGTTTATGCAGAAATCTATGTGTAGGACACTTTCCGTTTTCTTTGAGCAGGAGTGATAGTTCAAGAGTAAGACTTCAGAATAAAAGGAAAAAAAGAAAAATGGGCCAGAAGACTATCAAGCATTTTTGACTTAAAATTCTCTTGGAATCTAAATGTGCTGCTGCTGAACGGAACATCACTCTGCCTTCAAGTATTTTAGAAACAAAACCAAAACCTTAAATCATCTCTTGGATCTTTAACGTTCTGCTGTTTTTGAGACTGGAGATTATTGTTAATAAAACTCTTCATGAGCTTTATCAGGGATTTACTGTTACTTGAAGAAATCCTCTTGGAAAAACTCTTGAAAGGTTCATTGCCTTCAGTTATTTCATCTTTTGAGCTCAATGACTTGTGGCAGTAGTTCAGGCTCAGGACAGAGGAACTGGTGTTAATGGGGGCAGAGATGGGGAACTGGTTAACGTTACTGTGAAATTAGAGTTTGATTGCAGTGCTAGACAATGCTGACTTAGTTTTTTAAATACCTTTTTAGCATTCTCTTGGAAAGTGTTAGCTGGTAAATTGAAGATCCTGTTGCCTCCACACCTACTGTCACATATCCAAAGGTTTCTCTCTCAAGGGAAACCAGGGATGATTGTTCAAAAAACTGTATAGGTGTTTTTTATGTTAATGTAGATATTTACAAGAAATGGACTTCTGCAAATGTGAAACTTTAGTTTTGATATATGCAACCACTATATTGTAAGTTTGTTGGAAGGCAGTACTCTTGGTTTGTCTTTTCTCTGAAGGTTCTCAGGACAGCAATACAAGTAATGTGCAATATGCTTTTACTGACTTGGGGCAATTTTTTCAAGTCATGTCACAGTGCTGTTTTAAATTATATTTTTAAGATAATTGTTTTTAAGGGTGTTTTAGGGTGGAGGGGAGAAACTGGCCTGCATGCTAATATGTGTTTGTGTAACTGTCTTCTGAGAATGCAACTTTTGGTATCAAGTTAATAATTTCTTCCATTCTGCAGGCTAGAGGAATCTTGTTTTATTAAAAAAAAAAAAAAGCAAACTGTAAATGAAGAGGCAGTACTCTTCAGAAATTAGTCTAGAAGTTTAGAGAACTTAGTTCATTTTCTGTTGGCTTTGTATTTATATTAAACTTTATTTTCAGAAGACTTTAGTGTATTTTTTATGTCATTTGACAGATGTAAAGAACAACATATATGTGGCGGTACTGTTGCATAGTTTTTCTTTTTTTATCATCCTTATAATTTGCATCATGTGCAGTGTTACACCTTGGACCGCCATCGTGCTTAATTGTGAAAATACTTGCTAAGTTCCCAGTGAAGGTTTCCAATAAACAAGCACACAACTGGAGTACCCTCTTTGTACCCTCCTTTTTTTTTTTTTTTTCCCCCCGAGTGTTCCTCCTTAGCTTCTAAGAGCTAGTCAAGAATGTATGTTTATACCTTAAAAATACTTGATCTGAGCACTCAATGTTTTACAGAAGAGTGGTAGGACAAATGTGATGGAAAGGCCTTGCCAAATAATAAATTGTGAGGGATTAGGCAGATAAGGAATTTGGCCACTGCACAAGAAAGGCAGAAAATGTGCAGAGACAAGGTAGGGACATAAACCAATATAAGAACAGATTGTTCCAGCTCACGTGGCCAGTGTGTCTTGGAGGTGCCATCTTACCTGAGGAGATTGAAAGGCTGAACAGGAGAATGCAGTTGTATGTTCAATCTTTCTTCTGGTAACTGTATTTTCTAAGAAGGAGTTGTCCATTGACTTCTAGGTTCTGATTGTGCTGTTGTATCATGGGTGGAGTTGGGGCAGATTGAGTCTCACAGCAGAACCTGACAGGGAAAAAGATTTATGAGAATTTGAGTTGGCCTAATACTACTTCGATTGACAGTTCTCTCCAAAATGCTTTAAGTGTTTGTGGCAATTCCACACATTTAATTTCTAGGAAATACTTTTTCATGTGACTTTTTTTTTTTTTGTGAAAACATACCTCCTCATGAAGAACGAATGTAGAATAAAGTTCAGCCAACCTAAGGACACTTTTCTGAAGACTTTTTGCCACAGTTACTTTTGGAGGGAGCTGCAGAGGTGCATGCAGAGCTGAGTTAATTTTTAAACAAATGGATGCAAAACTTCCCACCCTGTGATTGTGCTGTTTGATGCTGTCAGTTGCAGTATAGTCATAGATCAGAATTTTTACATGCTGATTAACTCGTACTTCTCTGGCAGACTTTGAAGTAAGAAAGGCTGCTGCAGAAGCAAATGCAGAGGAACATGGCTAGGAATACAAAATGGGGTATGGCACTAGTTACCTTCTTACATGGGACGATGTTGCAGATGTAACCAAACAAATGAGAAAGCTGATGTTAAAATTAGAAAAACTGTATTAGTGAGTCCTGACAAGAGCTACAGCAGGGATACAGGTGGAAAAAAGTCTGCTAAATTTGATCAGGCATCAAAGGTTAAAATGTATTTATTTTTAAAAAAATCTTATAGCTGTAGCTTGCTGCTTTTTTTAAACAGGAAACTACTACCATCTTGCTATTTGTGAGAAAGCCACAACTTGCTGTTTGCAAAGTTGTCAAAGCCACTGTTTGATCCTTTTGTTTTAGCAAGTTTTACACACTGTAGTGAACAATTTAAAGTTGATATAATGCTCTTTGATCAGTATAATCAACTCATCAGTAAAGCATACAGGTGGTATTTAATAAAATTTAGCTTAGTGGTATTTTTTTACTGAGAAGTCTAGATGCTGGCCCACATTTGCTAAACTGATGGATTCTTAGTGATAATTTTACATGGTTTTTTTTTTTTTCAAGGGGTGTGTGTTTTGCTCTCTACACTGCCATTTCAAGACAAGCCTCAAGAATGTTCTCCAGTTGAAAAGGCAGCAATGCTTTTTTTCCCATGTGAAAGCACCCCTTATATGCTTTCTAGAGAGCCTAAATATCCCACCCTTCCTTTCAAAGTATTGTTGTCTGTATAATGGGGGTTACTTGATCACATACAAAATGTGAAAACAAAATGTGCCAGTTGCACAAGACTAAACGTAGCTGCTTCTAGAACTGGAATTAGTGGTGGCTGGTTCCATTTTGTTTTCAATGCAGGGAACTGTTAGGTATCGGCATCATCTCTTTCAGAGCAGGTTCTTGTGGGTGTGAATGGTTCAGACAAAACACCACCATCCCCTAATTCTAGTATGAGCTTTAGTTTCATACAACACTTGCCCAGTGTCTACCTGTGCCTGACTCTACAGGTCATTCTGTGTAGTTGGTTAAGTGTTGAATATGATGGGTATATTCTAAATTCAGGTGTTCTAAGATGTAACATTATTTGCAGAGGAAGGTACTAGCTGACTTGAACTCAGATGAGTAAGCCTGAAGAGATCCCTTATTACTCCTCAGTATGACCTCATATAACTGAAGAGGCTGAATTTCAACAAAATTCTATCAGTAGATCTGTTTGTTGCAAGTACCAAAAGAATGTCTCAAGATTGAACAGGTTGCAGATTTGACTCATGTTTAATTAGAGCTCAGCATTATGCTTTGCCTTGGAAACAGAGTAAGTACTATATTGAGCAATACCTGGTCATAAAAAAAGACATGTGCAGTCTGTTTTGGTTGAATGATGGAGTCTGGATGAAGCCTTGTTGCAGCTGGAAAGCTTAGTAATCTCTACTGAGGAAAAACATAAAAATTAATTAAAAGCCTTTTTTTAATGCAAGATACCTGAAATGATTGGGATTACTGGTCACATACATAGTCTGATCAGAAAATGAATTTTTGCAGCCACAAGACACATGCCCTGTTTAGTTACTAAGTACCTTGTGAGGGCAAGGAGCTAGGTGGATCCAGAAAGCAAGATAGCTGGAAAAAGGAGTCTGAAAAGGAAAATGCTTTGTGGACCAGGTATTGGCCAGAAATGATTTGGAACAGTGAAGCCAAAAACTGTGTTATATTTCATTCCTATTGTGTTCAAGAAAACAGGTTTTCACACGCACTCTATGTAAATAACAGGATTGCACTGAGAAAATAAGATGCCATGTTTTCCTGCAGGAGTCTGTCTGTAAAACCTTACATGTTGTCTTAGAAATTTGGGTCAAGAGGAGATACTGATGGGAATGAGAAAACCGTGATAGTATGAAAGCATATCTTTTAATGAGTGATAAACTGACTTTCTCTTGTTTTCAAGCTCCTAAATTTCTGCCCTCCAACCAGCAACAGGGCAAAAGGCTTCATCCTGCATTTTGATGTTATGCTTTGGGCAGAGTATTGTCCTATTCTCTAGACAGAAGCTGAATAGAGCTTTTATTAAGTAGATAGTAGACAATAATTGAATATGCCAAGTATGTAGCATATCCTGAAATACTTAGACTGGACAGCATCATTAAATGCTTTGTTGCATCTTCTGAGTATTTGTCAGATCTTTAGGAATGGGGTTAAGCATTAATGTTGAGGAAAACATTACTCTGAAAAACAATTCTTCGTGTTTGTAATACAAAGAAAGAGAGAAAGACAATGAGCACTATTTTATTTATTTGTATTGTTGTTTGTTTTTCAGTGCACTGGAAGAGACTGTCTTTACTGCCTTAAGCGATCCTTTTGCTGGTCCTTTTGTAGACTACACCAGAAGTAGTAGAAATCTGGAATAAAGAAAAAAACAAAACTTTGGTTGAACAGTGTAATTAGAGCTTCAGTGTCACAAATGAAAAGACCTCCTGACTGGCTTACAGAATGTGTCCTTTACTGAAGCAACATTTACCCTTTGGTAGAAGACATATCTAGAAAATAAGCTGAATGTCCTTGTCAAGTCTGAAATACACAGTGCAAAAATATGCTTACACAAAAAGCACAACTTCTAAACAGGGGGTTAGGGATAACTTAAATGTATCCTGTTAGCTGTGGCTTCACCAACTCCAAGTTATTAGGGTTTTAGACAAGTGAGATAATTGTTCTCCAAAAGCAATAAATGATTGACACTATTACTTTTAGGGAGGGTAAGTGTCCTTTCTTGATTCACAGAGTAACTTACTTCTGGTTAGTCTCTGTTGAAGACGCACTCAGACATACATAACTGACACAGACGTAAGTCAATTCAGGACAACTTTTGAGAATCAGAAATCATGATGTTTGACCATCCTATCTGTTTTACAAGTTTTACTACAAGTACTGTAGTTTCAGTAATCTTCCAAAGGTATGTTGCCATTTTGTTGATAAACTAGGATACTGCTTGAAATCCAACCTCTTGTGTTTTGTTTTGGTTTTTTTTTCCTTTGGTATGACTAAGGAAATAGAGTTCTGTAAGGAGTTGCAGCTCAATAGTTTTCTAAGAATGAAACAAAGTTAATACGTGTTTCTATAAAGTTAAGTAGTAGGTGAAAAGTTTTATATATATTATTTTCTATTCTTGAGGCATAGGCACAGTGAATACAGTTGAAGACATAGCAGTTCAACATTCCAGTCTTACAGCTATAAAACTGTGTGTCTGTGCCTAAGATGCAAGATCTACATTTCAAGTTTATCAAAAATACATGATGAAAAGTTTGTTCATTCAAATTTTGGATTAAACCTGCACAAAATTGTAGAAGATTATTTAGAGTGAAGGAGAAAGTTATTGAATAATTTTGCTTTACTTTTGGATAAAGATTTTTTCTAAACTCAGAATTTTGCTCTTGTGGGGTTTTTTTTGGTTGGTTGGTTGGTTTTTATAAACTAACCTGGATATTTGAGAACTCACCTCCACTAACTTTCCTCCACAAAGCTCTGCAGTATGATGATAGTTGGGAAAATCAGCTACTATTTTCCCATCTTCCATTTTGACAGTTGCCTGTAATAGAGAAAGGTTTAATGTTCCCTGGGGCTACTGGCATTTATATTATCAGATACACTGTAAACATCTGTACACCTGATGCTTAAAGTTTTTACTTTTAAAAAAAAGTAGTAGTTGTGTATTACACACGCAGCTTCATGAACAAGACTAAAATCCTTGAGCTTTAGTTCTTAAGTGTTCACAATTTAAATAGAAAAATGTTCATCTAACAATATATGCAAGTTCCATATCTACACAACATTCATAGCTCTAAAAATGACCTGACTACAGACTATGGTTCTCATTTAGTCCTTAAGGTTTTACTTGGTTCTCTTGTTTTGACAGTGAAGTAAAAGGCATGATTGTATCAGTTAATTTTGAAGTAGTATTCTCAGTACTAAATAACCTGCCTGCAAGCAGCACAAAAGTCTCTGTGGACAAGTGACATGAATCTTTACCCTAGATCTGGGTTCCATACCTCTAACTACACTAGAATTCATCTTGCTTATTTTAAGTATAGGTGAACATGACTGCACAGTCTGCAGTCACACCTTCATACTATAATATGTACCAACAGCTGTAAAAGCTGCTTCTGTATGGAAGAAGTATGTCAGGATGCTACTATGAAGATCACAAATACTACAGCAGCTCAGCTGACTGCCAAAACTAGTTATGTAGTTCCATCACAAAATCAGTCTTGTCTGTATAACTAGTCAGTCTTGCCTATGCTTTTAGTAATAAAGACAGATGAGCCAGTCATTTAGAGGAGAAAAAAGTAATTTGCAAAATGAAGAGATGAGTGGACAGTTTTTACCAGATACCAGGAAACCATCTTACTAGTTTATATATTGTTTAGCGACACTATACTAAAAGGCAGTGGTTTCTCTGCTGAGGGTCATTTACCTGCCTCCATCTTTGGCTCCTTAATAGGCTTTGGACTGCTGAAGTGCCCAGGGCCAAAGAGAAGAGAATGGAATTTGTAATATTTCAAAATGGTTAAGTTTGCAATAAACTGACCGAGTTAAATTGTGTCTTACTCTATCTGTTAGGTTTCACAATGATTTCTCAAAGCCAAAGACAAGGGTTTTTTCCTCTCAGAAAGGTATGACTAAAAAAGCATTTTGGAAATCATGCAATGCTATTGCTATTCTCAGTTTGTCACAGCTCCCTGATGCAATTGCTGGTTTTCCTGTCTTTTCAATATGTATAAAGCGTTTATCCAGTAATCTATTGTAGGGTTCTGGACACCTCACAAATGCAGAGTTTAGCTGTCCCAAACTGTCTTATCCCTTTAAATAGATGAGAAATGAATAAGGTAAGTAAAGCAACCATTTTACAGCAGGTTTTGTATCCATATTTTGTCCATGAGAGGAGCAGATCAATATTGTGTAATCTTCCATCTCACTAGAGTTTACTTAAGTTGGAAGTTGCTCTGTACTTCCAACAGGAAGGAGGATACAGAGATCTTTTTTTTTTCCCCTTCACTTTACACAGTCTTTTGTTTAAGACTCAGGCTCAGGTGACTTCAAAAGGTGAGCACTGCTGACAGGCATGGGCAGAACTAGGGACCACAGCACTCCCCTCAGAGTGTGCTGCAGTTGCTGTATGGTGCTGGACAATGACACAGCTGCCAACCAGCTCTTTAGAGTTTTAATGAGCATTATGTTTGCTTGAGCTGTGACACCAGTAGATGCTTGACACTCTACCCTTGTTCTTTATTAGTACATACAGTTTTGAAGCTCTAGCTCTCTTTAAAATCAGATTTAGATATTTTGCTAGGGGCATCAAGAAATTCGTAAATAATTATATGTTTCTAAGCTATGACAGATGAAAAAAATTAAGGAAGATGTCCCTAAGACAGATTTGATTTTCACCCTAAATTAAAAAAACAACTGAGACAGTGTAGAACTTGAGAGCTAAATTAATTTACCTTGAACTTTTTACCACCCATTGTCTCCATGTCTGCTTCCTTGCCAATTGTGAATGTGTTGGTCGTGGTGTGGCCTCCTGGGAAATGCTGTGTCCAGGTGAAGTCATTTCCATTCTGCACTACCTCAGTGACTATTTTGCAATTCCTTCCCATTTCAATCTTGTCACTGGGGAGACCTTAACAGAAACATACAGTTTATTGAATCTTATAGCCTACCAGCTGTATTTGAATTGAAGCATGCTAATGGTATGTTTGTTCTCGGACATTGATGTCTGAGCATCCGATTTGTTGTTTTTTTCTTTTTTTTTTTACAGCAGTATCAAAGCTCTGAGTTTAAATTACTGGTATACAGGAAGATACAGGTGCATCAGTGCATTTGCTAAAATACTGTTTTGGTCTTGCGTTCTTTTCCCTGAGAAACAACACACTGAATAAATGTATAGATACAAAATACATACAAATATTTCCTTCTACTTAAACTACACATGCAGATGCATGGAATTTAAGGTGTATGAACTTGTGCCTTTGCTATATAGCTGTATATACCTATTTACTATTTGCTATTGCTTTTTAAATAAATGAACACAAGCACTGAACTTATGATCATAGCAAGAAAAGCTCTCTAAGAGCTTTTACCGGGTAATCTCTGAAACAGGTTTGCACAGTCTTCTGAAAGCATTCACAGAAACCTGGTCCTGTGTAAGATTTTGACAAGCATTTTCATACTAAATTTATACTCCCACCAATGAATACTAAGGACGGAAAAAGTGACCTTCACAATCATCATACTGCAAACATCTTGACCCTTCATTCTGCTGCCAGAAAAGAATACTACTTCTGTAGAACAGGACTATTTCCCTGTGGCTGACAGTGCTTCTTAAAGGAATGAAAACGGAATCTCCTTGCTGACGTGCAGAGCACTCCTACCAGTCTTAGCCCCTGTTGATCTCAGCACATTTCAGTAAAAAACCCTTTTTTTTAAAATGAATTTTTTAACTAATTTGTAACCTTTAAGACTTACACCCCAAGACATACTTACCAATCTTCTTCACAAAGTCATCATAGTTCTCATCACCTTCGAATTCGTATTTGCCTGTAAATGCCATGTTGCCCTGGTGATGTGGCTGGTGGAGCAGAATAGCAGCTGGAACAAAGAAGAATGGGCAAGTGCAGATGGCTTGAGGCCCTCTTTTTTATAAACCAGCCCAAGCTGTTCAGCCCACACCCCCTGGAAATATACTTTTATGATCTATGTGAGTCACTAGCATGGGTGCCATTGACCTGTATGAAAATCAAGGTTATAATTCAAGGTTATACATTCTTGACAATAATCTGGAGATCAGCAGAAATCAAGGACAAAAGCTTGGTTTTCATTTTAGTGCATATTTAAACAAAATGATATATTTTTACTTTCAAGAGTCCACTGATTTTGCATTTAGGATGGCATAATGGTAAAATATGTTCTAATGAAACAGGGACAAAACGGCTTCAAAGCAGTGTCCCGAGATCACAGCCTTGCTTTATTTGGAAGCATACCCTGTACTAGTTAAAATATGAAAATAAGAAACAAGCTGCACAGATTCCTAAGTAATTCTGGTAGGATATGGGCAATGACAAGGTTCTTGGTAAATTACTGCACCTGCACATGTCTTACCTTATCTCCACACAGAAAAAAGAATTATGAAATATTTTACACTACTTGGATGTAAAGTACATTAGATTAGTCCCTGGCACCATGTTCCCATACCTTATTTAATATCAAGAGACAAATAGTGCTTTGTATTGCTTAGCAAGTATTCCCACAAAGTACAAAAAAATATACTTATTTTGAAAAAGCAGAGCTCTGATTTATGTAAGATAACCATATGTTAAAAGTCAGGGAGTCTGCTGGGTAATTTAGAACGCATACAGGAGATGTCCTATGCCTAATGAATCCACTGCCACACACAGATAGCAGGGTAGGAAATTCCCAGCTGCTGTGTATTGGCATTGCTCCGCTGGCTGAGGATACAGACCAACAATTTTTAATCCGAACAAAAACGTTCCTAGGATTTATGTGAAAATGGTGTCATAGATTAGAATTTTATTTTATTTAATTAAAGTAATAAATTTTGGAAAGAATAGAAAATCTATTTTTTTCCTCAGTTTCATAAAAGTCTGGAGAAATATGTAACAGCATTCAACAAGTTTTGCTATATGCAAAGTGGGTTCCATTTTTAAATGCAATTAATTTAATCCCACATGCTAACGCAAGAACATGTCTATTTAGAGTCCAGAAACTGATCAGAAGAACAGGAACATAGGCTGGGTGGTTAGAAACATGGAAAACAAAGGTCCACTAAACTTTACCACTGTTCTCTTTGGTATACTTTCAAATTAATGTATTCTGTATAACCATTTCTGTGTGTCTAATTAATAGACTTATCCATACTCCACTCTGTCAGAAAACAAGACAAACTTCAGTAACAGGATGAAACTTCAGTAAAATATTAAATATCATAAATCATGATATATCATTACTGTAAAACTATACACATTCAAAGCATTGCTACCTCTAGCAGTTTTATTACCGGTAACATTGTCTCTCAATTCACACAGTTAGTGGTACACTCCCTCAGGCTGTGCTCTAAATCCTGCATGTTGGAGAGTGTTATGTAGTGTAGTTTGCAAGCTGTTCTACTGAGTTGAGACAGAATGGTGCCTCTTAGTGAATCTTGCGTCCTATGGGTCCTCTCTCCTATGGTCACATACTGGCTGTGTCTTGATGTAGCCTCACAGATTTGGGACTGGATGTAGATTACCAGCATTAAAGTCAAAAGAAGCTAGAAATAGGACAGCCTGTACCCAACTATTTTGTCACAGGATACCAGTGTGTACAATAACCCCTTAAATTCGTAACTGTTGGGGGGGTTTAAGGTTTTATTAAACTCAAATATATTTGCTATATATACATATATATTTAATGGCATATTACTTGTCAGGGTAAGTTGCAACTCAATGAAAAAAATCCTCTCTAATTTTTATTAATTTTTTATTTTACTTACTAAGCTGCTTTCTTTTATGCAAAGCCTCTGCTGTCCGTAAGTTATACAGCCTTTAAACCAATTACAGAATACACAGGGCATATGAGGTTTTTATAGGTAAATACTTCCTGTCTTAGGAAAATTTTTGCAGTTTCAAAACTTTTCCTTACAGGAGAAAAATGACAGGGATTCCAGAATAACACACTGACTGATGGGTGAAAAGTCTGAGTCAAGTGAGAAGGGGACTTCTAATGGAAAAGAATTTTCTGACCAGAAAAAGCTTTAGAAAATTCCGAATCAGTTTTGTGACAGATTATACCTGTGGACTGGAAAAGAGCTTGCCTCATGTTTATTAGTTGGGAATTTATATTATTTCTGGGGTTTTTTTTACCTGTTTCCCCTTCTGAAGTCTGAGAGAAAGTAACTTCAAAATCTTACATCTTCTTGTGAAAGAAAACATAAAACTTTCAAATGGAGATGTGATTTTTGAAGTTGACAAACGTCCTTTTAAAGCTATTTGTTTGGGTGTACGTTCCTGGCAGGAAAGCAGTTTGCTAGAACAGATGCAGAAAGTGAACAAGAATGAAGCATAACAAAATCATGGTCAATTTGTAAAAAAAATAGAACAAATGTCCTAGGAATTACTGCCTTCCCACCCCTAACCCTTCACTCTCCCCATATTTACTCTGCTTTAAATTGTACCATGCTGTGCAGTGGCTGACTATATTGTGCTGGAGTTCATGATGCCACAAAAGCCATACCATCTGCTGTCTGCATGCAATTAAAAGTATGTCTCCATACTTGAAATAGAAGGAGAGCCATATACCTTCCCTCTGTGAACATTTTCTGTCCCCTGTGATTAGCATTCAAAACACAGGACTGTGGGAGAAAAGTATGAAACTGGTGGTTCCTGTATCAATTACAAATACATAAGATTCAGAAAAGGAACAGAGAAGCTTGTTTCACCACCAGTGTTGCCTTTACACTTTTGATTTAAAAGTGTCTGTAAAATGATTCTGACTGTCCTGCAACCATATTTGACACTTAGTTTTTTAATCAAAGCTCCTTCAGCTTAATCCCAAGATTGCTGAACTCAATGATCAATTGTGCAGGAGCAGACAACTGAAAAGGAAACTTTCTTTATCAGCTGGACCCAGATGCTTAGGCCCATCTATATAAAGAAAAACAGCATTAGCATGGAAAACAATGAAGTGGTTGCACATACATAGAAGCCTCAGTTCTTATTGCTCTGGTAAAGCTAAGTAGACACCAGTTAAGTTACAGCAGTGTAAACTCTATGCCATTAATAGAGGCAAAACCCCTAGTAATTTCAGTCATACACAGATTCAAAAATACCATTTAGAGGAAAGTATCATCAGGCCTATTTCATACATGAGAAAGCTCAAACACTGAAAAAAAGTGACCTATCAGAGTTTATGATATAGTGAATGGATGATGCAGCCAGTAAGAAATCCTAAGTCCAGGCATTAACCCAGTGTCCAGAGGATGGCACATTAATTTAAACTTTCTTATAATAAACCAGCTGTTAGAAGCAAACAATGAGAGCTCTGAGCAACCATTTACTTTCAGTCACCCAGGGAATTTTACACTTGCTCCACTGATGGGCTGTGAGAATCTTTAGAGCTGCTTAGCACAACTGGCTGAGCAAGTCCCTAGTTAAGATTCCTGCTGTCTCCATGTAGCTCTGTGTATACTGAAAGATAACCAGTGTCCAGCCCCAGCTGTGCTTTTGGAGAGTGGGTGACTGGAGAGAGTGAGACTGTCCTCAGGTTAGCCAAGCACTGACGGCCTCTGTCTTGCACTAGGCTCTCAGTGTTCCAGACAGACACGTACAACCCTGTGAAGAAGGTAAACGAACTCAAGCCATAAACTTTTCTGTTTACATAAAACTTATTGGAGGACAATACCACTGGTGTAGTAACACCACTTGGACCTTGGAAGATAGATCAAACTGGATAAGAAAAATACCACAGTTCTGTGAAACAGGAAAAAGATAATCAGATTATATGAACAGTACTTGAGCTTTTATGTTCTCTCTCTCTCTCTAAAGATCAAATTATATTGATAGTTTGCTTGTGATGCGATATAAAAATGCTGACATCTACACAACTATACAATACTTAGAGCCTGCCTGCAGTGGGAATGTGGTGGGCACAGAGCTAGCGTGTAGTACAGTAAATTACCAAAGAATAACTATTTGACTGGGTGGGTCACTCTTGCCACACACTAAGTATGAGTTTATTCACCTCCAAGGAGTTGTACACTACGCTGTACATGAGCGTTCCAGTGCAGGTTACAAACATCAATCCAAACAATAAAGGTAAAGCTACACAGTGTTAATAATTCTGCTTGCTCTGCCTGGCTGCTCAGGATCCAAATCAGTTTAGAACAAGTTTTGAGCAAATGTGCCATCATCTGTACCTGTCTGTGCAGAGGAGTTTTTAATGTGCATTGTGAATTTGCACCCATGTTTCTGCTCACTTATTCTGACATAAATCCTTATTTTCATTCCTGCCTTTTTTGTTATAAAATATAATTAAATTTGATAGTGTATTAGAGAATGAAGAATTTCATTAAGAAGTCTTCCAAATACTGAGTCAGGACAATGTTTACTCCAAGAATAAAGGAATGGAGGCCCTCTGACTTTACTGAAGTTACCACTTGCACATTTGCTAAGGTTAGTCATTCAAGTCCCTATCTCTTCAGCTGGTTTCAGCTAAAACCAGTATCCATCTAATGACCTTACACTTCGCATTTACAATATTTGTGATTTTTCTGCCTCTTCAGAGCTGTGAGCATGTGGTGTTGCTTTTGCATACCTCTACAGCAGTGCTTCATCCTTGGTGGGCTGGTCATTGAACTAAATGGTGCAGAGAACTCCAGAATTATCCAGTTAAAAAAAGAATCAATTAAAACAAAATTATCTACGTCTATGTATACATGTATTTTAAATACATTACTTGTATTTAATCCATTCCAACTACTACAATGTAGGGCCTGCACACTGCTGCATACACCCTTGGTTATGTTATACTTTTGCTTAACAGAAGTCAGTTCAAACCCAACTGAATTAACAGCTATAACTGAGGTCAGTGGAAAAATAAAAGATATTTCCCTGGCACAAGGTGAGAATTGGAACAGAGAAACGCAAAAGAATAAAAAGCTTCAGGTGTAAAAGCTGAAAACAGCTTTCAGAAAGTGGCCATTATCTTCAGTGTACTTGGCACCATCTATTATTTTCAATAGAGAAAGATGCAGCTGTTCTTTATGTAGGTCAAAAGAAAATATCATTATTCTATAGGAGACTGTCTGCCATCTGGTGGCCAACTGTCAGGGCCCGTATGCCAGGCAGCATGTCCTACACCGAGCCCCCACCTCACCCATGTAAACCCCTGACTTCAGTTAGAGCATGCCAGCGTTTGCAGCTGGCCCCGTGCCACAGCTGAATCTCCAAGACGAATTGCCCATCCCTTCATTCTCTAACTGTAAAAAAAAAAAAAAAAATCCCCCAAGCTGGTTATAATCATCTCAGTAAGAGTCATGTTAAATGTATCATTTATCTTTACATAATATATAAAAATATATCAGTATTTATACAAGCGATTATCTTCATATGTTTTATTTTGGGACACAGTTCTAAATGAAGATGATTTCCTAAGCATTGCTTTATGGCATCACTGACATATTGTACAGTATTCACCTTTGCTTAAACACAAACACATTTGTATTGCGATCTTGGCAATCAGCAAGACACAGGACTGCTTCATACAGCTTTAATTAAACATTACAGATCAGAGGCCAAATGCTGGCTCCCCTGAATTCAGTGGTAATCATCTACAGTTGAACTAACACTTTAACACAATTTATTGAATCTAACTTTATGTGCAAAGGCTATTTGCAGCAGATATTGGCATTTGTGAAACCCACTGAGTGGATTCAGCTGTCACAGAGAAACACAAATAAGGGTGTGCATGCTTAGATGGAGCAGCACTGTTTGCCGACAGAATGCAAGGAAATGGCATAACCTTATTTTATGAGGTCTAAGGTGTACTGGCTTTTTACACTGAATTTGTCTGAGTGGGAAAAGAAACCAAAAGAACCCCAAAACATACATACACAGTTGTGCTTACTGAACTTCGAAACCTCAGTCACTGATTTTTGATGACAAACATCAACACATAGTAAATCTCATATTTGAATATATATTGTCAGGACTATGGGCAGGAATCAAACTACTAGTTACAATGAGAAGTTATACAGAAAAGCTCAACACCGTATTTGAATTTATCAGGATGAAGTGAGTTGCAACTGTGTGGTGTTGTAAACAGCATGAATAAAAGTTAGCGTGTCAAAGAAGTAAAACTCTAGTGGAAGCTTATACCCAAGGGAAAAGTTCATCTAAAGCGAGCAGTTAATTCCCTCTTTCTCCCAAGTCAGCTACCTCTGATATGCAAAACAGCTGAGTCTTCAAATGCTGGTAGGAACAGAGGGAACTTTCAGGAACCAAATCAAAGGCCTTCGATATCTTTACCTTCAGAATTTACTTGCCACAAAGTCATAAATATAACACTTTTGCATTCTTTTTGTCATGTTGGAATCACCCTGCCCTTGAATGTCTCCCAGCATGCTTTAAAGTTTATTAACCTTTCAGATGTGTTGTATAAAGCCAACTGAGATACACTCAAAGACAAAATGGAGATAAGGAAAGTAATTCCATTAGTGAATGAACTAGGCTAAGTGACTATCTTTGAAGTGCTTTTAGAACTGGAATGCAATTGAACAAGGAGTACAGATGCAAAATAAAAGTAGGAACTCTCCAGTGAAAGGAAAGTTACACTTAATGATTCTTTCAGAATGAAACTTGATCAGGAAAGCTTGTAAATTCTTAAAACAGCTGTATCTGGTAATTATTCAGCAACTTTCCATAGTAAATGCCTAATGATTATTAATTCCTTTGGTATTCAGAGTAATCATTCATAATGAATTCAGAATGAACTCATTTGGTGTTAATGTAATGTGTAATTCCATGGGAGTCCTATTATAATGTTGCCTTATTAAGTACCCATTTAGAATAGTACTAGGCGTTACTATTCTAAACCCATAAGCAGTAGAAAGTAATTACCAACAAGATGCAGCTGAATTATTGAAAAGCTAATGCTTGTACAGAGTCCAAATATTTAACAGAAATGCACCAGCCAGCTCTACAGGACTTCTACAGGTGACACAGTACACTGGCCTTGCCCCAGACATGACATTCTGATGGGTAGGTTCTGCCTAACAAAAACAGGAAAGAAAGGATCCTACCAGAAGCTCGGGGATAGAAACATTTGCAGGGGAGGAAGGCACAGATCTTCCAAAAATCCAGTATTTTTGGGACTCCCTAAAAGGAAACTTGATTATTTCCTGCCAAAACACTCTTATCAGGAAAACCTTTAGTCTGTTTGAATCTCCAGAAAGGTAGTTTCTGAAGAGCAAGATAATGAAGTGATTCATTTCAAGCTGTACAAGCTGGCATAGCTTCTGTAAGAAGCGTTTGGTTCTGCTGCCCCTGACTGGTGTTCTAAATCTCCAAGTGCTGCATCAGTGGAACTGCTGAGATCTGGCTTGGGCAAGTAAACCCACAGAAAACTAAACCTAAGGAAAAAAAAAAAAAAGAAAAAAGAAGAAAAAAGAAGGAAAAAAAAAGAAAAAAAGAAAAAAGAAGAAAAAAAAGAAAAAAGAAAAAAAAAAGAAAAAAAAGTGCTTAGTTTTCAGGTGGTTTGGTTCTCTGAACTGTCTCAATTCCATGGTCAGGCCCTGCTAGTACAACAGGAGGTACAAGAGAGAGGAGAGGAAGATGAATGGCACCATCATCATCAACAACATGTAGCCCTTCCATTGGCCTCGTGGTGACTGCAAACCAGAGAGCGATTAGAGCAGCCTAAGGATATGACAGTGCTGCTTAAATTGTTCAAGTGATTCCTAGGTGTCCTTGAGCCACCTCCTACTTCGTGCTGGCACAACCATTTACGCAGTAGCGTAGCAACCAGAGCAAGGGCCTGATTTGAATTAAAAATTCCAAAGATAAAATAAAAAGGTATTTTTCAGCTGGATCAGTGCTCTGATCCAGTTCTTCACATGATCACACAAACAGCTGTACTGGCATAATGCAAGTATTGGCATGGAGAAGGGAACAAGCAGCTGGTGGAATATCCATCCGCACAAGGTGCCCATGCCACTGAAAAATGCTCACTGTAATCATGGTCTCAGTTATACTTTATGATCTACATTAAAAGAATAAAGAAGTCCAAACTGATAATTGTAAACAAAGCTCTGGAGAGGAAAGCAGAAATACGCTTATGCTAATTGTGCTAGTGATGTGTGCCTAGTTCAGGTTCACTGAACAAATTTTCTGCAAGCTGAAGGCTCAGTACAAATTCTCTGAACTCGTTATTTCCTGTTGTCTCTTCAGACTCCAACACCCAAGTAAATCAAATCAGCACTCCTGGACTAAGAAGCACCAAAACAAAGAACTGGAAGGAACATCTCTGTTATCATCTTCTAGAATTGATAGCAGTCTATACAATTTCTTGGTTTTTGTTACCACAGCAGGCAGTTTACTCCCTGGTATGTAAAAATCTTCTTTTAATTTCTAGTTTAAATTAATGCATGGTTATTCTAAGCCTGATTGTATTTGTGCCAGCATTGCCCATTCTTTTAAGTAGAACTTCTTTCTCTGAGTTTACCCCAAAGTCCTTTAGAGAACAGTTACATCCTCTTTTTTTGCTAGAGTAAATAAATTGGCCTAAACTATGCCAAACTCCGTTAGACACTTCTGAAATAACAGACTTTTTCTTCCTCTTATCATCCAAGTATTCCTCTTCACTTACTCAAATTTCAGATTACTTTTTGGAACAGAGGTGGCAGGGACTTATAACATTTTCCAGCTCAACAACAAGTTTCATTGGTATACTCCCCACCTTTTAAACTAAGATCATTAACAGACATACTAAAATGTTTTGGTTTTACAGTAAGATTGATACCAGCAGCTTCTTGTGAATCTAATTGTTCTTTTCTTTCTTCAGGATTCTTTCCCTTAATTAGTTATCTTATACTAAATGTTACCAATTGCATCCAATTCAATGGTAATGGGGACTGATAGCAGAAATAGGAAGCTGTCTTGATTTTAAAGTTTTAGTAATGACTACAACAGAAGACTTGAAGATTTTTGTTGTGCCAGTTTTGACTCATGTAATCTGAAAATGCACAGTAAAACTAATTTTGGCTACTGTCAATTTGGCTCACACAAGACTGTTAAGATTTCTTTGAAATACCATCTTTGGATTAAGAGCCACTATGGAACATTTTGAACCTCAATGGTTTTAGCCTAATACGGACAATTTTTAAAAAGTTGCTAAAATGAAAGATATAATTCAACCTTATCTGCAGAGTGTTCTGGTAAAAGCAGACTGAGTTAAACATACTACCTCTGTATTTCTTTGTTCCATATATTTATACTAGAAGTCCCTAACAGAAAGTAACTGAAGTTCTAATAAAGTTAGTAACTGACAACCCTAAAGATAAGAATCAACAGTCATCTCCCCTTTATCTACATAGTTCATGTGATATGTTGTAAAGTTTTTATTTACCTGATAGTATCTACATGATTGTACTTGCTGACACATCAGGACAACATAGCTCCAAATGGGAGCTTATCTTCATCGTAACCTAGTCTAATTTGGAGACTTCCGTCACATGGCTGTGGTCTTCTAAGCAATCCTCAGTCATCACCAAAAGGGGGGGAAAGCTATGTACCAATATAAAATGAATGTGCACTGTACCTGCATTTAAAATTAGTGGGAATTGATAGCAGGGAGGGTAAACGAATGCAATAGGATGTCACCACCACACACCAGCACCACTACCAAGAAAAAAAAAAAAAAGTCAAATTCTTTCTTAGCCACAATGTATTTGGAAGGTATCATGCTCTGGAAGCCTCCTCTCTACAGCTATAGCTACGTACAAAATTTGTAGGGTAATTTATTCAAATTAGGCTTAGAAGGCAGCAGGATGAACATGGGATGAAGGCAAGATGCAGTGTTTCAGGAACTTATCCTGCTTCTACAGCATAAACTGGAGTTGTGCATGGACTCTGGTGGCAGCAGGCCTCTCATGATAGCTGGACAGCTTGCTGAAACCAGTCCTAGAGCTTGCATTTTCATATGCACAGAACTGACTTGCATATTTTACAGTTATTCCTACTTCTCACATACCCCTTCTGCAGCACCCTACATTTGCATTCTAGCAGGCAGCACTCATTCCACTGTAATAATCACAGAATGTTTTGCTCCACCTAAGAAACTAAGCAACTGATGGTTTAGTGTATGCGATGTTGATTTAGGCTTTCTTGGAGAAACTCTGCGCAGAGCTTGCCTTTAACTAAGTTTACTGAAGTCAATAAAGAACAATACGCAACACCATGTTTTAACTTGTTTTTCTGTTGGAATTCTTCTAAGAGCTGCTCTGTTTCCTCCCAAACAAATCATGTTATAAATCAGTTTTTAAATGTTATCTAATATACGGAAGAGAGAGGTTTTCAAAATCTACAGAGATATAATATAAGAGACATTGAAAATGGAAAGTTCTTTAAAAAAAGGAAATTATAAACAAATTAATTGCCTTTCTCAATTTTACTTACATTATTGGCTTATTAAGCATAGGCTGCTAGCGTGTAGCCTATGGATAATAAGGAAGGAAATGATGGACTTTTAACAACAAACATTATCTACTTAATAAAAGACTACTATTTAGTCTTGCAAGGCAAAATATTTTGTTGTATTAATTGAGAATCTAACAGGAATTGAAGGCGTTCAGGATTTTGTAGAACTTTGTGTCATATTTATCTAATACAAAAGACTTCTTCACATTGGTAAGGAGTCGTTTAAAAAAAAAAAAAACACCACATTTTGAAGCACAGGGACATATGATTTTTCCACTCGTCTCTGTTTCTGCCTTATAGTGTTTAAAGAAAAACTCATTAGTTTTAAGTACTGTTTCAAGGAAGAACAAAAACATTAAGAATTTCTGTCTTTTCCTTGTTTTTCCTTTATTTTAAGGAATCAACGTGCTGAGAGTGACAGCAATCCAGAGAGACCTGTAAGGGTCTCAAATAACCCCAGCACTATGTCTAGTCTAATTTGCTCCCATATCCATGGCCAACCCAGTTTTATCAAATGTATAACTAAAGCTGCCTCCTTAGAAAATATTTCTAACTTGCAGTGTAGATGCTGAATTACATTATCTCTGTTCAACATGCAAGCTTATACATAGCTTACATATAAAAAAGTTTATATTTTTGTGGGAATAACATTTTTACATACCATGCTGCTCTAGATTTTTTTTTAAATCACAGTTAATATTGGGGAAAACCCACAAATATTTATTTTTTCTTTGCTTTAAAACAAACACATTTTTAAAACATCTGAAATGCATTAATGGATTTGAAAACAAACATTATATACAAGTGCCTTTTAATAACTGTACCTTGGTAGCACTCCTATACCCTTCACCTTGTCCCTCTAGTTTGGGATACTCAGAGCATTTTCTTTAATATATTGCAGAATTTACTCCATCATACATATGATGAAAAATGCAGGCTAGCGATGGGGGCTGAGCAAGAGGTTAACTTTCAGCTTCAGTAAGACAATTCCCATTTAGAAATAGATATGTGTTTTGTATGGCTCAAAAGAAAACTTCCTAGGTCATTCCAATAAATTAAAATACATATTTTGATTTTGAAACAGACTGTTTTACTGAAAATGCCAACACAACATTTTCTTATTTCCAACATGGAAGACATTAAAAAAAAATATATTATTTTTTTCTTCTTAAGATACTGCAACTTCACAACTTCCCTATTTTCATACATCTTTACTTCTGTAATGTCAACATCTCTGTATCTGGATCATCAATGGTTACTGAAGCAAATACACAGAGCTGCAGAGCTAAAGAAAGGCCAAATTCCCCACTTGGGCTGCCAGGGGAACTCCTTCTACTGCAAGGGTTACTCAGAGTTCAGTATGCATGGAATAAACACAGCATACTTTATTATGCATCCTGCTTTCCGGACTGCTGCTCCCCAGCCCTTCATCATTAAAGCAATAGTACTGTATTTTAAATACAGATTATGTAGTTTGCTCCCGGTCATATGAGATGTGATTAATAGCTAGAAATCCTGATCCACTGCTGTCTATTAAATCAGTAGTCACCCCTCCATCTTTTAGATACGATGGTTTGTCCCGCACATTGCCCTGTACCTCCACCAATTTTTATGAAGTGTATTAACCTCTATCTATTGCACTTGTAAAGCCTGCTGCTTTATTTGTGCACATAAACCCCATGCACAGTTAAATTCTGCTATTCCAAAGGATTCCTTCAGCTGCAGTTCCTGAATCTGTGTTAAAGGGAACATTAAATGTAGATACTACTTTTTTTTTTTTGAAGGCACATCTGGTTTGCAGTTGTCTTTTTCTTATATTTTAAAATCATGTTTACTAGTTCCCTCCCATCTCCTTCACTCTGTCAAGATTTTCCTCTATTCTCTTCTCCTGCAGCTCACCTAAAGGGAAGAGTTAGATGGAACAGACAGCTGTCTGGTGATGGTGATAAGCTATTTGCCACCGCGGTAAGCCAAGCAAACAAGGATTTTGTCTTAAAGAATCTCAAAGGCAGACATGGGAAACTAACCTTTGAATGAATTTTTTTTATGCTAGTGCAGTGTTTATAATGTGCCACACTGAAAAGACCGATGCAGGTTATTTGTGCAAGAACAGAAAGAGTTTGAAAATGCGTGAAGCAGAGAAGGATGCATTGCTTTTCTTGAAATACAAGAAAAGCCAGTTTTCTTTGCATATAAGTACTTTTTCGGGCTTCGGCTATGCTTTGAAGTGTATGATTCACAGTAACATCTCACTGCATATTTTACAACAATCTGCAATTGTGTATATTTCCTTAGATACATTTAACAGGAGAAATATATATACTTTTGTAGTAGAGAAGATATATACATCTCACATGCCATTTCTTCACCATCTCCAAAACAAGCAAATCTTTGCATCTGCTTGCTCTATTAACTGCTTCTATTACGTCTAGCCTGTAGTGTCCCTATTCAACAGTTTTATTTATTCTTGAGTTGGTCAGCAATAAATTTGCCATTATTAATCAAACAACAGTGATGTAAAACTGGGAATATGAGACTATGTTGTTAACAGCTGTGATTTTATCTTAAACCCTGGAATAAGCCATATTTCTCTTAAAGCTTCCTTCCAGAATCAGAAGGAAAATCTGGAAAACACTTCAAAATCTGAACTTCCACTTGGAAGTTTCTTTACTTCATAGTACCAAACAACAGCTGTTCCCCTCTGAAATGACAGGGAAGCAGCAGGGGAAAAAAAACCTAAACAGTGACAATTGTTTATTTTTTTTTAAACTTCATTTTTAACCTAAATTTGCATTTTTTGAATGGCTCAGTTTCGGTAACATATACAGATCACTTATCATTCTCAGTATGCTTAAAAATTTGGATGTTTAGTTCAGTGACTGGACAGCATGCCAACTTCCCAATACTCTGGTTCCTCAGACAGAAAATGCTTTGACAAAATTTGCACAAAGTTTAAAAAACAGCTGCATCCACCATTAATGCACGATTCTAGTGCCCAGGATTATCCTTGTGACTCCCCTGGTAAGGATGCTGAGGTAGTTTTAAAACCAGTCTGAATTTCTGTGAATGTTTCTCCAGAGTAGGCGTGGTGTTTGAGAGCAGACTGAAAATCAGGTAGAGACATCAGTGTCATAAGCCATACTGCCATCTAGTGATAAAGCTTTAATTCTGCTTCTTAGCTGAAGAAACGTTCAAGGGTGCTACAGATGGACTTCTGTGCCAAAATCTGTGCCTTAATAAGGCTAGTTGCAGCTTGTATCCTAAAAGACAGGAGATTTAAAGAAACCAAAATACTTAAGCTCTTCCTGCATGATACTGGAATTTTTGTTGTATTTACAAAATTCGAGATATAGGCAGATTATTAAATACATTGATTGAAAACGCTACAGTGCACTTGTTTAACAGCAAGTCTTCCACCCACTTTCAAAGCTCTTTTTTTTGCTAGCAGCACCTGATAAGATTCTGTAAACAAGCCACAATGATCTTTGCTTGAGTTTACTCTCTGTTAACACAAGGGGCTCTGTTTGGCTTCAGGTTGCTAAGGTCTGCCTTGCAACACAATGTTGCCTTGGTTCAAGGTGGGCTGCCTTTTGCTTTCATTGTCCTTGTTTTTTTCATTTTGCTTCTTGGTAGAATGCAGAATTCTTCATGCAGAATAAGCCACGATAATGACTCCTGCACGCAAAGACAGGATGACAGCGAGATCAGGCTTCATCATAAAAATCCCTCTCAACTTGCTAATGCAGAGAAGTGTGATGAAGACATTCTGATATTGGTTTGAACTGCAAGGTCTGTCTCCGAGTATTGAAATATAAACTTCTTCAGCCCTTTGTGATTATTAATTACTAGTTCTTTACAGTTCTAGAACACTTTTCTCTTGAAGCTGTCAATATCCTTTACAAATAATATGCTGCAAAGGCCAGAGGAATTGAGCAAGTATTCTTCTCAAGGTCAGAGAGTGATGTCTGTGGGTCCACTACTGCTTAGCACATCTGAAAATTAGCTCTCACCTTCTCTTATGATTTTTGAGTTTCTGTTGTGATTATGGGACAGTCTTCAAGGGTATGCTGGATATAAACCACTATCCTGCTGTATTCTGGAGCCTGTAAAACAGACAGACTGAGACAATTGTTTGAAGAAAAGTAAGTATCATTTATCCTGCTCTATTCATCTCCTTTGATTGTTAGGCTCATGCAAGTCTGTGATGCTTTACATACTGATATTAACTACTTCATGATTTTCATTTTGGCAGATGGGATAGGGGAGAAACAAGAATGCTGAAACAGAGAAAAGAAGATGGGAAAGGAGGCTAACGTATGGAAAAATAGAGCTAATACAAAATGGGAGCACATCTCCCACTGAGTGATACTGGAATTGGCAATAAAACACTTCATAAGTAACAGCAACTAAAGCTATACTTAGAGGATTAAATCTCTGGTTTTCTTACATTTTTATGCCTAGCTTTCCTCTTGCCACCTGTGGAAATACTAGTGCTTAAGGGTACGATGTATGAGGAGAGGCTGAAAGAACTGGGTCTCTTTGGCTTGAAGAAATTAAGACAAAGCGGGGAGACCTTATTGCATTCTATAACTACTTCACTGGAAGAAAGAGAGAAAAAGGAGTCAGACACTTCTCAGAGGCATGGTGATAAGAGGAGGAAGAACAGACACAGCTGAGAATTTGAGAAATTCTATTAGCACCTTTTTTTTTTTTAAACCATGAGGCTGGTGAAATACTGGAACAGGTAGCCCAGAGAGGATGTGGAATCTCTATCCTTGGCACTGGTCAAGACTCAAGTAGAGATGGCCCTGACCATCTAAACTTTAAGGCATCATGCCTTTAACTAGACATATTTTGAGTGGCGGGGTCAGACTAGAGGACCTCTGGAGGTCCCTTCCAATATAAATTATGAGTCTATGACAATATAACCATTTCCACCTTGGCTGCTGAGCCAAACAAAAAATGTCCTTTGTCCACAAATGAAACCCACAACATAGTAGGAAAATTCAAGCCTGAAACAGATTCCGCTTCTTTGCCCCATCTCTCAAAAGCTATACTTGGCACAAACCTGGAAAAAAATTTTCAAATGTTTTAAACCACTTATAAAGTTAATTCCTTTACTAAGAATTCAAAATAGTGTCAATCACCTTGATTTTTTTTTTTTGTTTACTACTATGCAAATGAACTTTGACACAGTTAGCTTACCAAAACTCTTAGCTTACTAGAAAATGTAGTAATTAAATAATGGCTTTATAACAGCAATTTGGTAAGATAAAATCAACACAGTCTTTTGAAAACACTGCAGGAAATTAAAAAAATAAAATACTGGAAATCTTTAAAAAGTATCAAAAAGACCACTCTCATTCAAAATAAAAAAATGTTTTTCTGCAGAGGAACATCATCCTCTGAGAGCATGTTTGTCTCAAAAGTCCTAATCTTTGTGAAAAGATGATTCACTATAAAAATACACCTCCACTGCTGCACAATGCCTTAAAGTTATTGCTATCTCTAGGGACTGGCATAAAAAAAATATTAAATTTTGCTAATCACACATGCATGGACTGTGATACAAATTCTGGGTGCATAATACAGATTTTAAAGTCAAGGGGAATCTATTGGTTTCCACTTTTGTTTTCAAAAACATCAACCTGCATTTCTATACAGCTTTTCTGCAAGTGATTTGTACTCTTAGGCCCAGTTTATACCTTGGTTTTGTGGCTTTTTTTTTTTTTATCTGCACTGATGCCACACAGCATTACTATTTGTAACCCAAGTGTCACTAAGAGCACTTTCGCCAGAGGCATTTAGACCTTCTGTGCCCTAACTCTTCACAGCTGCATCACAGCCTCCAGCTTCCTCTCCTAGAAGAAATGCTTATTAGATTATTGTTACATGCTGCTATTCTCGTGCTTGCACAAAGGCTGACCAGAGGGCTAGATAGAAGGTCTTCTTTCCCCCCTGCTTCAGGCTCCTCAAAGCTGGAAAGTAGTTTGCTCAGAAAAGATGTATGGACTATGTAGGTTCCTGCATAAAGGAGCAATTCTTGCAGAGAAGCACAGAATCACTAGGGTGGCTATTGGCCACTGAGTGATGTTCACAAGGGTGGAAGCAGCAGGAGAGGTTTTTGTCCAGACGCTGTGATTAGGGACTGAAGGAAAGCAGAAACGTATACCAGTATGGGGAGCTGCAGTGAGACATTTCACATCTCTTCTTTATTCCTGAGGAAGGATGATCAAGCTAGAATTGATTTATATCAGGTCATCACAGAACACAAAGTCAGAAAGAGAAATGGCTAGAACTAGCTTCATAGCATCTTGCTGCTATGCACTGGATAAGCTTACAAGCAGGAGACAGGCAAGCTGAGAACACAACCACTGCAGGTCCCCCTGTGCTCAGTCGCTGGTAACTGGAATCACAACTAACTGAAATAGCAGTGAACAGTAAAATCCTTTCAGTCTTCTGTTTGAGAAAGAATCCTTCTCCTAAAACAGTGGTATTTTTTGGAAAGATTTGTTTTTGTCTGGTCAGTGCCTTCTCTTTTAAGTCATTGTGACCTACATACAGACATGATCCAAATAAAAAATTAGAGAGCTTTATGTGACATTGCTTGGCTGAGCCAGCTCTGGAGTTGCTGTGGCCTCTCTGTTATTTTTTCACAGAGGATCAGATATGAGTTTATATAATTTTAGTTTGTTTGGTTTTTTTCTTCATTATCATGACAAGTGTTTAAATATCTCTCAACAAAAAAATAAAAATCTAGAGTTTACCCAATAAAGGTGGCACTGATGGACACACCCTTGCTAGTGTTACCCTAATATTAAAAAAAAAAAAAAAAAAGCCTAGAGTTATGTATGTGTCTGAATAAAACACAGGACTGAGGCACACAATGAAGTTACTGTGAGTTAACACATTACCACTGAGCCACAGTAACTGATACACGGGTTCCCTTAGCTGCTTGCCAACATGCAGTACAACATGTTAGCTTAAATCATTTTCACCAAGACACTTTGATGAGGTTTGGATGGCACAAGAAATTACTCTAGGGATATGGAATCCAGCCCCTGCTATAACTTACATTTAAATCAAGATTGGTAGGATCATTACTACCTGATGACTGTTCATTAAGCCTGGGTGAGATAAATTTGGTAGTCAGTTCAACTCCCAGTGGCTGGAGACTTGCTGCAAACTGATTTCATAGCACAAAGGTCTATTCCATTTTGAATAACTCAGGCTATGAACTGATCTCTGTCTGGATCACCGGCTGGAAGCAGAGTTATACTGCTGTTCCAGAACATGCAATTCACTACCACAGCTGGCACCATTTTGACAAACAAAAAAATAACCAAGAACTGAACTGCCCTGAAGGATCCTCTGCTTTGTGATTTCTCCCTGCAGGTCAGGGCTGTATCTTACCAGTACAGCAAGGGGCACTGTCAGGGCTCATGATATACCTGCACTCTGGGTATAAACAAAGAAGTGCAGATCCCACTGCTGTCAGTCTGGCACCTTTCACTAGCCCTACATTACTCAGCAGTTAGCAGAGAGAAACAACAGGCATTTCAGCATAGTGAAGGAGAAGCAGCTGGCTAGAGGATGAAGGAATAGAAAGAAGCAATTATACTATTATGGCTATCAAACAAGGCCACATCACTCTTACTTGTGCTTGGGGGTGCAAGGCCAGCTCATATCCACCTTTGCTGCTGATTGTTTTTTTTGACAGAAATTGCTCCCTAAACAGTCATGTTCAGTGATTATTTGTCTCCTTCCTTCTTCCTCTGATTACAGCCAGACTGGGATATCCCTGATTCGCATAGAAATGAATATTTTAAAAGTCAGTGCTGTCCTCAAAGGGCCTTGTGCACCATTAGGTCTCCAGATTTACTGCACTAGCAAAGAACGGTGTAGTAATGAGGTAGAAGCAATAGGCTACAAATAAGGAGAAAAGAGCTAAAAGAAAAGGATTTTGTCTTGGTACATACCTGACTGTAATTAAAATTATCATTGAGGTCCTGCCTTTATATAAAGGCATTTTCACCAAATTTTGTAACCACGCTCATAGAGCCAAATCTATATTATAGTAACTCTTCTTGATTCTGGACTCAGCACATGCACTGTATTTTGCCTATGATCATGAACAGCTGGGAAGCACTACTATCAAAAAATAAAGCATATTTAAACATGACTTTTGATGTGTTATTGTGTTATATCAACTTCTCCTGTTTTCTAGGTCTCTGCATGAGAAGTTTTACCACAGCTAACAGCAGTTTGTGCAAAATAGTAACTATTCCCTGTGGTGTATGTCAGTAGCACAGATTTTCCCAGAACTATTGAGAAAGCACAGTTATTAATTGTAACATGTACCCAGGCTGATACAGTTGGCAACAAAAATGCTAATGAATGCAAGGAATTGTGTTCTTACTGTGTAAGATGTGTCACAGCCTCATCACCTGCCTTCAGAGTTTTCAGTCCACTGCCTATTTCCATGTTAATTATTCTAGTCTCCCCTCAAAGAATGTTCAAGTCCAAGCCACAGCTTAAACCTATTCTCTTCTGGGTGTATTGCTTTACATTAACCCAAAACCAATCACATAACATAAGTATTAGTCCATCTTTCCACCCCATTCACAGGTCTCGTACCTCTCTTCTGGCCATTCACCAGCTCTGCTAACAGAAGAGCCCTGAAATCCAGTTATATTCAACCTTGACTCACTGGGTGGACCTTCTCTCCCATTGAACCATATAAAGCTTTGTGGTTGCTTTATGCCTATAACGACTGTGTCTACTTGCTTAGCTCTCTGAATTGACTCATTTTTTCCATTATTTGGGAATGATTCAAGAGCTTATTTTTGCTTGACCAGATCTGACTCACCCTGAGTGACTTCAGAAATTGGAATTGAATTTAGATTGGTGTAGAAAAAGCAAAACTATAGCCCAATTGTAACTACAGTCTCTCTACTGATGTGACAAATAATTCCTGGCCTCCGATCTGAATGCAGAAGCAGTATTTATCTGGTCTATCACTGGTCCAAGCTTGCAACAATCAGCCAATTTTGTTTTATTCTGAGGGAGAAAACATAATGAATATCATGAATCCCTTTTATATTAAATTTATGCCATAGAGGAAAAAACCCTTACAATTACAAAAATTTCAATGTACCACAGATAAAAATTTAAGAAATCCATTCTTACATATATATGAACTCATGATGAAAAATCAGAGAAATAGTATCAAATTTCCCCAATTACAATGTATTAAAATAGACATCAGTGTTTTTAACTATAAAATACTACTTTGTTTTAACAGAGTGGCTTACACAAGCATTTAAAACTTTCATATTTCATACATGAGAGTTGCAAAGTCTGTTCTATGCCTGCAAGTACAAGGTAGGCCAGGTTATGAAATATGCATAAAGGGACACTGCCAGGTGAAAAACACTGGGCAAAATTCCAAGAGCTTTACTGCGTACTTGTTCAGTTCTTTGCTGGGCAAACTCCTGTGGAAATCGATGGGAATTTTGCCTGAGCAGAGAACAAGGAATGTAATACTCAAAAACAAGCAAGCAAAATATGTATTACAAAAAAGTAGGATTATTAAAAATACAAAAAAATGCTACAATATTGAAGTCTAATGTACTACTCATGAATATGCAGTTAGTGAGATTTATGCACTCTCTAGGCTTAGACTGTAAAAATAAGTGTTCAGTTTTTTTCTCTTTAGTTCCATTCTGTTCAACATTTGATAAGATGCTACTATTGTGTGTGAGCTATCAATGTTTCTTTATTAAAAGAATCAAAACAAAATTTCTACTGAAAAAGAAGTAATGTATTGGATTTAGGTTTGGAAAAACAGTATGCAAATCCTAAAGGAGCAGAATTTGACCTGTCTATAATTTGATTGCAGCACCTCAACAGCTAAGGATGTCAATGCAAATGATTGCTGTGTTGACTCACTTCAAGGACCTTAAGAACTTGCTAACTTTTTGCATGAGGGCAACCCTTTGGGAAAAAAGAAGTCACTCAGAGTAACCCTGAAGCTTAGGTAGGTAGTTTTACTTCTGGAGCCATCAGTAGTTTAGACATCTAACCTAAAAAAACTATAACTATCTGTCTTTTTTCAAGAGATCCTCAGCGAAAGTAATTTGATAGCACAAGGCAACTGAATAATTGTATCAATCATGTTAGAACAAAAATGTATCAGATCAGAAGTTGCTCCTAAATGCATCTTCCTCAAAGGCATGGAGGATGATTTGTGATGATTGATTATATTCCAATTATTGAATTTTAAACAATACCGATTTTTACATCTTTCTTCACCTCAGAGAGGATAAGACATTTTCTCCTTCCTTCTTCTGTTCTTTCCCCTGTGCTCCTAAGATATGTGGCTGCTTTAGCTTTTATGCAGAATCCTAACTGCAACTTCTCCATTACCATTAAGAGATAGCATGATTTAATTCTTTTAATTCTTTTGGGACACAGACACTTACATTGCATTGTATGATTCACCATACCCTATTTACTACAGAAACGTGTCACTTGACAGGGTACATCATGAAATTGAAGTTACATTTCAGAACATTTTTGTCATTCGAATGGATGCCAAAGCAGAACAAAGTGATCACCCTCAGACATATACTAGATTGAAGTACAAGAACTGGTGATGGAACATTCAGTAAACATAACATCTAACCAACACAAGGGGTGAAAGTAATATTAAATGCCAGTGGTCCTCCAACATTATCTAGACTGCAGACCTCAAAACCACAAAGAATGAACCTTGTAAGAAGGACAGATTGGTTGGAAGCAGTGTTGCAGTTTTAAATTATTCTCAATCTTTCCCCCATAATAAGTAGAATGACATGGTACAGTTCATTTGTTTTTTTAACAGTTTTCCCTCTCTTTTTATTCCATTACTTTGGTTGAGCCTACGTAGAAGAATCCTATAATCTTGCAAAAAAGCAGTCATTAATATGTCCTTCCTTTTCAGAATAAAGTCTCTCTACTGTGGTTTAATTTCTGTATTTTTCAAACTAGTATAAACTACACTGGGGAAAAAAGCATTTTTAAATCAGTTCTCAATGTTTTTGCAGCCTAACTATGCCTACTAGAAGCATGAAGAAAAACAACCACACTTCTAACCAATCATTCCAATGAATAGAAATAAATTTAGGCTGGCAAAGGTATCTTTGCCTGGTAGAGTATGTACTATTCAGCATGGTGGTTTTAGCTGTAGTGGGAAAGGAACTCCATCTGTTAAAAAAACCTGTGCTATACAGCTACATCAGCATATCCTTGGTTCTGCAGGCTTGGCCCTTATTCTATGATAAGCCTCCACATGGGGAATTAGATTAGTACAGCTATAGAGAAATGCAGCATAGTTACACCAACATATTTCCTCACAAGGATGGTGAAGCAGTTGTTGAAGGCTTGCATTTTTCCTTTTATTATTTGCTGGGGGATGAGAGGGGAAAGTTTCAGATGGACAACTCAAGAAATAAGAGAATTTGTGTTATAAAAGATACTAATACTGCATCATCCTTCATATGTAATTCAAGATCAGACATTACTGTTATTACCCCAGTGAAATAACATAGTGTGTTTAAACATTCTGCACAATTTTCATGCATTCTACTACCATTTAAGAATTTGCAATACCTACTGAGCACCACTATTCAAGTTTCCTTCCCTAAGGTGGGCATATTACTTTACGTCACAACTTATTCTCTAGTATTTAAATTTGCCAGTAACAAAACAAACAAAAAAGTGTGGTGACTTTGAGCATTTGCCTAGAAAATACAATGTTATATGCTTTAATTACAGCATTGAAACTCCTGGCCTACAGATCCTGCAAGATACTTTGTAGAAAATACTATACAGCCTCAGTGGATTCCACACTAAGAGTTGATGTTAACCAGACAGAAAGAGACAGGACTTTGCTACATGACAAAATCGCTAACATTCCTGATAATCTCAACAACATAAAAATTGGGTTTTTGCAGCTTTAGAAGTCACTTGACCAACGGAAGAATTGCAAAAATCTGAACAACCTTATTCCAGCTTTCTGACAGAGGCACATTCACAAAGTCCTGAACTCTGCCTTGCTGTCAAACTCCATGGGCTGTGCACAGCTCTGGAGAACTGTGTGACGTGGGTAAAAACATTCCGTGAGGCAACACAGCCTTCCTGCTTAGGTCCTTGTAATGACCACCCCTATAATGCAACAGTTCAAATTTCATTGAAATGTTCTGAAACCCTGCTCATTGTCTCAAAATCGCCTATCAAAACCCTTCACAGACTCCTGCCAACAAAACAACCCTCTCTGAATATAAACAAGAATCTAGTTCTGCATATTATGCTTTGGCAAAACTTCCATTGACTTCAACTCTCAGGTAGAACACAGACAATAATCATGACAAACAACAAATGCAGGAGCTCACAGGCAAGATCCAGCCACCCTTATCTTATGGAATGCAGTTAAAAGGAACAAACAATGTTTTGCAAATTATCAAGATTAGTTCTAATTACATTCACCTTCTGCCTTTAGAGTTGCTAATAGATAGATATGCAGAAGTCATGGCTAAACACAGACTGAATGACACAATGACAGAGATGTTATTATACCTTGGCATCTAATTTTATGGACTTGTCTGTGACAGGACCAAGGAAAAGGATTTCTTAGAGTTTCCATTTTGACTCTGTCACTCTAACTCTACATTCCCAAAAATTCTGGACAAGCAACATTTACTATCTTGCAAATTTTTCTGCTGATCACCATGTGTTCTTATCATTGACAGGATAATCAAGTCTCTTATGTTAATCATCTCTGACATTGTTTTGTGGACCAGCTGCCAATCACTTACCCTGACATAGCAAACCACAGTGGTTTACTGATTACAGTATCAGAACCACAGCCTATTTTGCTTTGGAGATGATGGAATGTTTTTTCTATGTCTATAAGGCTTGAGTTAAAGGGAGTCTTTGAATGAGGGAAACACAATTTCCCAACTATTGACAATCCAGCACACCCTTGAAAGATAACAGGGCAAACTCTTAGCTCGAAGGATTCTTTCTCTTGATCTGCAAACCAATTGCACATAGTGTTTTCTCAGAATTAGAAGTTACAAGATAACCTGGTAAGAGCAATTAAAAAGTGACCTGACTTTATCAAAGGAAGTGAATTGCCAAGGACCATGCTGGGTATTGCTGATGAGCTGTGACAGGAAGACAGGCTGAGCTTGAATACTCCATAAATTGATCCTACCTGGAATTAGATTAGGTAACAGTAAGAAAACATGTGTATCAGCTATGCACAAAATACAGGTGATACACTTCTCATTTTGAAATACACATAGCACAACAGGTTCTACAACTTAAAGACCGCAAGAAAACAGAACATGAGACACTGACAAAAATAAAGATCTGTAAGAGAACACAGTGTGATATACTGAAAAGAGCAAAATGGTTTAAGATCTAGAAAGAATTAGGGTGATCAGAAGCGCAGATATCTTAGTAATCAGGACCTAATGTTCACGTTGTCATTTCACTGTGTTAATGATTGAACTCTGTAGTCTTGTGGCCAGACTATCTTTTAAGTGCTCTTATTTCAGGGAGTACTGAAAATCACTGCATGCCAAGCATATTTTGCTGTCAATGTGCAGGGGAATATTTGTGTCCTGAAAGCAGAACAGCATTTTCTCCCTTGCATACTTAATGCTCATTGGGTTTTAGCAAAGAAATGTCTCTACAACTTTAGTCTAACCAAGCCTAGTTAGACAGTGGCACAAATACAAAATTGCTGGCAGAATTAAGGCATGTGACAACACAATGTTATAGCATAGCTACCCTTTATTAGGTGAAGGAAGGTATTTCCCACCTGAAACTCCAAACACCACACATTTCTTGAACCAAATAAAAAGCTTTTCAGCACATGGCAGAGAAATGAAGAGATTTTGCAAGATTAACTTCACTGTTAAAGATGAGGTGGGATGACAGCACTCAGCTCCAGCTGCTGAATGCTATGTGCATACCCCTAGGCTACTGACAAGATGGCAACTACGTCCTCCGCTAGTCCTCATTTTGGGGGAGGAGGTGAAAGGGGGAGAAGGACCTTAATTTGAATAGCTAAAGATTTGTACTGTGTTCCAAAGAAAGAAGGGACATAAGTACACAACTCTCCCCTTCCACCCCTCTCCCCAAAAGGTTGACTGAGAGCAATCTCTGTGGTTTATTTCCTTATATATTCCCATTCAATACCTGTGATATTTTAAAATTAATAATAAATTTGTCATTTTTATTAAACACTAGGGACCATTCATTATTTTTATAAAGAATGCAAAAATATACAGAGTAGACAGGGACACATGCAGTCTGAGGTACATTTTCAAGATCAGAAAAGCTGAAAATACTTGTCTGTGATGATAGCATTTCTTGAGTTGGTAAACCATGCACGTCAGATGAGGCCTGAGGAAGTAAGGGGGTGGATAAAAGGGAACTCTGCGGAAAGACAGAAAGAAAAGAGAAACAAATAGACAAAGAGGGAATGAGAACCAATCCTCTAGCAAAGTGTTACCAAAAAAAAAAAATCCAGGAAAAAAGTCTCTGGCATTCAAAAATTTCTAACTGCAAGTTTTTATTCTAATTTTAGTCAGAGAACAGAGCATCTGATAAAGAGATGAAATGTGCACATCAGGCACAGAGACATTAGCATACACAAATGGGCCATGACCTCTCCAACTGTTGTTAGTGCTTTTGTGTGTGTGTGTTTGCAGACACCATGAGGGACAAATTCATCCTCAGTATAATTGGATTAAAAAGTCAGTGGAATTATATCAGAAATAAATATTACCCTGAATATCTTTATATTAATGTGATTAGATGGTATGGGAAGATTCCAGCTCTGAGTGGCTTCCCCCTCCCCCCTCCCCCCAAGAACTGCAGACCTCAGTACCAGCTGAAGGGGTTTTTTGTTGGTGGTTTTTTTTGTGTGTGTTTTTTTTAACTGAGCTTAACTGGATGGCATAGCTAAGCAGTATGCTACAGCTTTCAATACTTTTGTCTGGCCTTTTTAAGCGAGGGGGAAAGGCTTGAAAAACTTGGATACATTGTGATTTATGCCACACCCCCTCCCGTTTGAACAGTTTCAAAACTGTATCACAAGTGAGGCAGAAAGAACCAAGTTAGTGGGGAATCCTAGGCTCCACAGTGTCTCCATTTTATGACTTTCGAAACATCAAACAGATAGTAGATAGCAAACTTAAAGGAAGATCCAATTACAAAACATACCAGTTATGAATGGCACATGGACAATAAGTCAAGGGTGTGAGACAAAAGTTTCTCATTTTTATTCAGGTAAACTGTGAAGTCAAAGTGACTTCAAGAGGGACAGCCAATTATAAGCACACTTTTGAAATCTACCTAGAAAATCCCAACACAAATTTGTTCTATTTTGTTGACCTTACTGCAGTGCTTCGCTTTGATTTATAGTCAATCCATATATAATTGTTGCATGTAGGGCAATGTCTAGCTGGAAAACACATTTGACTTCACCAGCCATTTCACTGAAATACATCCAATTGGCCATGTAAACCAATTAGCAAGAAAGCTGAACGTGTCAATAACTTAATTTAAGGAGAGAAATTAATTTGTAATTTATGGAATAACTAGATGCATCTGAAAGACTAATTATCTGGTTATTGTGTCTTTGTCAAGGATAACATTTAGCACTTACATGGCACTTGTCATCCTCAAGTTGTTTTTAAACATTTGCTATAATTAAACCACATTACACTTCCGTGAACGAAAAAGTTATTGTCCATATTTCACAGCCAGCAAAGCTGAGGCTACAAGTAAGCGACAAAGTGAAGGACACAATATCAGAGATGTGTTGGCAGCTGCTTGCTTCAGCTCGGGAAGTACAATGTTTCCAAATGATTACTAGTCAATTCTATTTCCGCTATTGTCCCATCTTCTTAAGCTCTGTCAGGACGAAAAACCTAAATGAGAATAGACTATGTAGGATTCCCATCTCTACAAGTAATTAGGGTCAGTATTTTACCATTCCTTTTATTCCTATTTGACATGAAATTTATCTCCATGGACCACAGGTAAGGAAAAGCCACACCTCAATAGCTCTAAGTTCTCTTGATCTTGGGGTCAACAGAGCTTGTCTACAGATGTAGAACAACCTCAGAAACACTACCATGTTTCCACAACCAAAGAACAAAAGAGTTGCTTTGACATATTAAAGGTGAAAGAGACTTTTGTAATTTGCTTGGAAGACTTCTATGAGAAAGTCTAAATTAATTACCATGCTAACTTGCCTATACTTGAGTTTGGGCCTCCCAATTTATTCTAGCTCCAGTGATAATGTCACCAATACATTACAGGCATGTCAGCAGCATATGCGTTTCAACCCACAACCTACGCCAAACCAACTAATTATTGAACAATATAGCCATTAATTCGAGATGGGTATTTTTGCATGGAAGCAGGCAGGGATCAGGATAGGAACAACACTGCAGTTATAATATGGCCTGGAGGATAAAAGAGGATAAAATGCAACACACTTATACATGACACAAACAGTCTTGCTGGTACTGGAGGGAAAGCTGCATAGTTATTTGTATTACAGTGGCAAGTAAAGGTTACAACCAGGGTTGGGCCCAATTGTTTTATGCTCCATACAAAAATATAGAGAGACCTCCACGTACCTTGCAATCTGCGTTTTGGAAAGTACTTTAAATCAGAAGGAAAATTTAAAAATAAAACAAACACAAACCTTGGGCAATATACCGCCCAAATAAATATTTCCATCTCTGTACTCCTGTTTGGTAGCTTGTGTCAAATCAGAGTGAGATGCATTTATGAAGCAGCCCTTGAGCTCAAGGGATAGGTGCCATACATTGCTAGGGAAGAGAGCACCACTGTTGCCTGCTTGTTGTGCACCTGCATGGAAAACAAGAGCTAATAAAGTAATATGTATATTACTTTTATTTATTATTAAAGTAATATATGTAATTCATACTCAAGTACATAGAAAATACTGCAGAAAAGACAAGACTCAGGAGCAATTTTACAGATAAAACAAAGACTGGTGCATAAGCTTCTTCTCATTCAAACAGTGGTAATATTAACTAGCTAGCTAGCATGTTCCTAGAAATAGGGGGACAAGGAAACAGGTCAGAAAACAAACAAACAAACAAAACTGGGAAATACTCAGGAGCCCCAACAGGCTCTTTTACTTCAAATGCCAGTCCTGCCTTAGGCATTTTTTTGTCCTTTCAACTTTTGAAACGCTACTCACATAAGTTATTTCTTATAAAGATGCTGCAGTAACCAGGAGATTTCTTGGCTTGAATCAAGCAAGAAATAATTTCCAGAACAGGATTTGGGAGATCACACTGTTGGGAAAAACTTTACAGTACGAAAACTCGGATATCTGTTCATACTGAACTCATTGCTGTGGTAAGTCAACTCACAGGAAAGGGTATCTGATCCTAAAGAGCACACATGTACCTATAATTTTATCTTTTGTGCATTTAACATCTGATAAAATGTTCTAATTTCACAGTCTTGCAAAGTAAATAATCTGTACATCCACAAAATAAGTTCCTTTACAGCTCTAGTACGTTCCATTCCTGCCAGAGGATTTATTGATCTGTGGGCCTGTCCATATGTTGAGATGGATGCAGCTGCATGTTTGTCCTGCATTCTGAACTGGGCAATGGTTAGGCATAAACCAATGTCAATCCACAACCTTTTAGTCATGCTAATATACAGCTGCCTTTGCAGGAAAAGAGCTGTCCCCCTGCAAGGCCCTTAATTAACATAGCTTCATAGGCTAAGCTAAGGTGACACCATCTGAGCATGTCTAAATAGACATGCTCTGTCAACAGTCACCTACTGACTGGCTCTGTGTCCTGAGAAGAGATGCAGACAGTTATCTGAAAGGAAATAGATGGTGAACTTCAACTCACTTTCTGTAATCATGCAATGTTCATGATCTTGGTATATGATAAACAGTTCTAGGCTGAATCAGATCCATCATGAGACGCATACTCCCATGTAAAATTTTCCTGCACTGATGTTACTGCAGCTACCCACTGATCAGTTTGCTTTGATCTTAACTCTTAACTGGAGACTAGTGGACAAGTTGGTGTGGCAGACTGAATCAAGTATTAATTTAAGACAATCATCCTACTCTTCCCTCCTCCTTTCTCTCTCTCTTCTAAAGACTGCAGATTATGTAAGTCAGTGTTCTGTAAAGCACTTTAAGAGCCAGTGATTGTAACAAGCAATTTAAACGCCAGCTCAACACAATATTTGAAGGAGGAAAGATAATTACCGATAGCACTAAAAGTTGAAAAGAATTGTATAAAAGGGACAGTGTGAATAAACAGCTCAAGAATTAAGCAAAAGAACTAAATATACTTGAGAGACCTTGGTCAAATTATTTTCATTTACATAAAGATTATCTTGTTCAATGATTTTCCTCTATATTATACATAGATGGCTAAGAGAAATATTTATGACAAAAGGAACAAGACAGAACAAAAGCCTAGATGAAATAAGAGCTATTAATGAGGAAGAGGTACAACTGCAGAAATAAGAGGATTCCATTTTAATTGTCAGAAACAAACCGGGTCTTTGATGCTGAGCGGACACGAACTGAAGTCATCAATTTAAGAAAGCTACTCTTAATTAGGCCTGCTGAGCAGCTGCCTCCAGCAGTTACAGGAACGTGGTGGTGTTTACACCACTGTCAATGATTTGCCATGTGACTATGGAGGAAAAACAGTTCTAAATTTTCAAAATTACCATTTGCTTTGGACATTGAGGATTTTCACCAACTGATTTAGTGTCTGTTTTCAAAGGCCCTAAATGCCTGTAAAGATATTCTAGCAAACAGGTTTAATTCCTACCCTGAAGGAAGGTGTTCATCCATCAACCCTTTGTATATATTTTGTATTTTGATGTTAGTGCTTTAACAGAGGGACATCAAAATGTTTCTTATCTGCTGTGTACCCAATGCATTAGCATTTATGAAAGGGAAATAATTACATAATGTATTCATTTGCTTTTTCATATAACAAAAAAACCCAACACTCATCTTTAAAGGAAGGTATATCCTGTTCCACTTGGCAAACAAGCACATTGCATATAATTTAAAGGTTAATGTTCACGTATTTTTACACTAACGACATAATACAATACATAGCAATGCATGTATTCAACATCAAAAATAATTTTGGGGAAAGGTTTAGGAATGGCATGGAAAATCCTGAGAAACTTTTCAACAGTACTTTCACTTGGTACAGTTTGGTCCTTTCCAAAAAAAACCCACTTAAAACCATTTATGATCAAACGCAAACAACTTCCAGCAGCTTAACAGATTGCAACGAGTCAGCTGAAACACTGCATGAGACATTGGATCTCAGTCCTTCTCTGTCATAAAATGAATAATAATAGTTTACACAGCAGTAAAATACACCCCCTTGTGAGGACTTGTAAAAGGACTTTCTCTTGTAGAAGAGAAACAATGTTTAAAGCAATGGTATTCTACCTCACCCTTGGAGTGGATTCATATAGGCTGCTACAATAACTTGGGTTACGCTGCGCAATGTGTTAAAGCAGTGTTACTTAATTATATGCCCGTATAATTTACAAGTTAGTTTACGAGTCCTAGATGAATTAGGTAGTATATGGGCTTAGTAAAAAAAAAGTAATGGAAATCAAAAGGGGCAAGTAAAACTCTCAATCATCTTTTCAACTTGCTTATCAAGGTGGTTTTCTTCCCACCTTAGTTCAGCTGTAAGACAAAAGAAAACTTCTTCAATACTCAGTCTTACATCAGCCAAGAAAGAAAAACAGTGACAGTTATGTCCTTCTGAAAACATTTTCTTTCCACTTCCATATGAGTAATTTCCCTCCCCTCCCTGACATGTATGCAACAGTAATTGACTGATTGCCTATTTTCTCACAAAATCAAACATAATTCAGCTTGTAAGTAACAGTTCTGGTTACCCTATCCAAATAGGATACCTTTTGTCCCTATCTTTGCCCTTTTATTATTTCATTAAACACAAATTTGAATATAGACGTACTCCGCTTCAGATTTCAAAAGGACAGTGAACGTCCTAGATATTTCTTTACCTGTAGCAGCATAGACTTCTTCAGCAACAATTAAAAGAATTATTTAATATCTAATTGACACTCTGCAAACAACTAATATAAATAAAAATACTCAGTGAAGAATCTTAAACAGATATGTTAGATATTTTAAAACATGACTAATATAATAATGTGCAGAATCCCCTGTTAAATGATAAGATTTAGTACTTAAAATTGGAAGTCTAACGTTTCAGCCAAATACCAACTATTATTTGATTATTGCTTTTTCCAGGTACCCTGACATTCAGCACAATTTCTTTTCCCAAAACACAGCTGACCATCAGTAAATAGTAAATATGGTTTTCAGAGGTGCTGCCCAAATAATTCCAGCCCCCATTTTCTGGTGCAAAGAAATACAGTTGCTGTGCTCATCCCATAAGAAAGTCAAGCTGGATGTGATCTGATAGAGACAACCAAACCTACAAACTGTTAAAAAACTATTGACGAGCTAAAAGGAATTGGAAAGATTTAGTTTACCTGGAAATTTTCAGGAAATTTGTATACTACATTTTCTTGCTGATCCCTTTATATAAGACTTAAAATACTCATCTTTCATAGTTCTAACATTTTTAATTCATATTAAACATATTCCTGCCACATATTTCACTAATACTTACTGCCTTGTTTACTTGCCACAAACATTCCAAGGAGCTTTCTCACAAACAGCATTCTTAAATAAAGGAGACTGAACAGAAATTAATGGATGAAGATGATGTATTCATAGATAAAATAATTATGTTTATACCTTAATTTAAAAACAAAAAAAAAACAAACAAAAAAGACAGTAGTTGCCTGAGTAAGAACATAAGAGCCAGGCAATGCCAAAAGTAAGTTTGCACACACATCTTTTGTCTCTTAATATGTATTTGTTTAGATAGCATTTAAGTACCTGGTTGCATTTTTCAGTACAGCATCACTCATTTTTCATACCTTTAGCCATACAAATTTCTCCATTTCCGAGGAGATATTCTGAAACTCACTTACATACAAAATATTCATAAGATATATTGCATTACTTTAAATATAATTTGTGATCATTTAATCACACTGCAATTTTGTTTTGCTAGCTGGAATGATTGAGACAGAGCAATGGAGTGTTTGGCTTTTGATAAATTAACCATTCTTTCATTTCCATTTATTCCCTTAATACTTTTCAGACAGAAATCTAGAAATCTCTCCCACAGGTGTTCCAAAGTAATGAGAGAACTAGAGCTTAGAAGGTAAATTCTTACACAGTCTTGGTTACAAATAGCCCCTTTAATCCTAAAGAGTACCTAAATGTCCATGCATAACACAGAGTTCATTAAATTAGACATTCTTGACTGGAACTGAGAGGCTAAGGAAGGAGGACTTAGATCCTAAGAAAGTGGTTTATATTGCTCGAGGTATAAAGCAACATCAAGTCTTGCAGAACCTGCCATTTTTACATATGAATCTCTGGGTGATTCAGAAGTATCCTAGTGATTCTAAAAAACATCATTATCGTGGCTTGATGCAGTACCTATCACAAGATAAGAGAGGACATGATAGCAGGGACTTAAAGCCAAAAAGAAGCTTCTTAAACCTTCATCTCAGATAGAAAAGTCACTAAAACACAACCCTGTTCCAGAGCAGAACTTAACACATTTCAATCCCAACTTAATACCTAAGGCTAGAATTCAGTTTAACTGGGGAGGAAAAAACCCAAACAAAAAAAAAAACCAACCAACCAAAACCAAAACCCCCCCCCCCCCAAACAAACAAAAACCCCCCAAACAAACCACACCACACCACCACAGAAAAGAAAATATCCAAGTCATCAAGACTAATACCCTAACTCTTAGCAAAAGTACCAAGGGAGCTTCAGTTGCCTGTTTTACATTTCAAGTCAAAACCAGTACCTCCAGGAACACTCCAAGGGCTACTCCCAGTCCCTCCTTATTCTGGAACAGCTTCTTTGAAGGAATGATTTTCTTCATTTTTGGACAATTACTTTAAAAATGCAGAGAGACAAAAGTGAGTTTAGTCCTAGAGCAGATCTTCAGGTTCAAAGAGAGCCATTCAAAGGATGAGACCTCAAACCAAGGCTACATAACTTACCGGTATTAGCAATGACTGGCCCTTACAACAAATCCTGGAACTGTTTCTTCTGCTATGCAAAGTAAAAGAAGTAACTCAGTAATTGGAACTGGCACAACTGCAGGGCTCTTCACACTGACAGCTGTGGCACCAATAAGCTTCAAGGGCATTTCTACTGGTGCTAGGGCAGCTTGAAGAGATTATGCCACAGGAGCAAGGGTATCTGTGAAGGATAGTCACAGTTAAAAACTGCACTATGAAAATTACAAGTTGCATGGCAAGGCCTCACTTTGGAAAGCCTTATTCAATCAGAATAGAGTATCCATAAAGGGAATTGTTCTGTAACTGTTCCTGTGAGCAAACTCTTCTATGTGAGCCATTACTCAGCATAGGATGCTGATTTAGCACTGAGTCAGGGAAAGACTGTTACTGACTCAATTAGTAAATCACTTGAGTATTCTGTAGGGATCTTCTACTCAAATTCAGGTAAGGCCCAGTCCTGCTTGCCATATCAGGATCATATTTCAATCAGTAACTGACACATACTGTGCACATACTGCAAAACATATACATAAGGAATGAAAAAAACTTACACTCAGAAAGTTTTCTCTTCAATCTACAATTGAAGGGGTAAAGATTTAGAGAATACAAAACAGGTATCTATTAACTAATTACTGGTAGAATGTCAAAGGAGGTGGTATCATCACAGATCATTAAGAAGGAAAGGAGCTAGAATCTAACAACCATAGGGGAGATCTTTAAAAGATTGACAGTGTAAATTCTTAAATTAACATGGGAGACAAAACTAAACAACCTCTCTGTTAAATTAAGCTTTCAGCAACCCTACGGATTCTGCAAGCCATGACTGTGTTTTAGAGCAGTAAGTTATACCTAAAGGAATCTGAAGAACTGCAGCAGAATTTCGCAACTAAATGTCTACGTAAGACACACTAAATGTCTGGCAAGACACAGTTGCTTTTCCATCCCCTATTAAACCTAGGGAGCTTGATTAGAAATATTTAGACACTTTGAGAACAAGCATGACTTTCCTATATATTCATCATCTTGAAACTGAAATATAAGTTTTTACTTGCAAAAATCCATGATTATGAATGGACATGTGATCAAGGTGCAAAAGCAGCATCCAGATAGGGTAGAAAGCATATACAAATATTCATGACAAGTCAGAAAAATTAAAATGTGTACATTACAGTTAAGTCACAAAATTAGAACTAACTGACCATATCCAAACATACAAAGACTTGCATTCCCACAGGAAAGAACAACACTGTATAGACTACTTGAAGCAAATGGTTTCCTTTACATTAGATTTTTTTTTTTTTAGACAAACTTGTATTTATGTTAAAACACTGTGAGACTCTGGCTAACAGATCACTTAAAACTTGACTAATACTATATCCTGTTTTGTTCACCACAAATCATAGACAGGGAGATCTTTAAACAGGCAGAAAGAAAGAAAAAAAATTAACATCTGAAGGAAACCAGTTTTCAGTTTCCCTAGATCTTAAGTTCAGTAACACAGTCCCCAAGTGTGTTGCTCTTGGCACTAACAGAGTCATCCAAAGAGAATACACTAGCTACAGTTCTGCTCTTTGCAAAACACGTAAAATCCAAAACACATTCTTTTAGAACAGGAAAATTAAGCTTTTCTAAAACCATCAAGGAAAATTAATCAGAAATTGTTGAGGAAGAACACTTCTATAAGTAATACTCAAGTCTGTTTAAAGAATGTGTATAAGTAATTTGATTCCTGAATAGAGTCAGAAATTGTATTATGTTTCACATAAGCCCTGAAAACATAAATATTGTTTTAGCTACAAAATTATTCATAGAGCCTAAGGCCTTTATGCTTTCAAAAATACTTAGCCTTAGCACTCACAGTTAAGACAAAATGAAGCTAGATGCCTCAACAGATTGGTCACTTACTGCCCAAACAGACACTTGTTAACATCTGTAGAACCTTCCCTACCTCTTGATAATATGGCAGTACAGGTGATAATCACAATTTCATGTTTAAAATGTGAAACTAGAGTACCTGTATAGTCAAAAGGACAGATGGTCTTCTGAGATCACTTCAGAGCTAGCTTAGCATCCCTTTCTGAGCCACTGTCCTGAGAGTGATTCCTTTCTTTACTAACACAGCTCCTAAACTGGCCATTTAATCAAGGCACTTAAATTACGTCATGTAAATACCTTCCTCTATACCTAAACCACCTAAACGAACTTTCTTAATCATATAGGCCCACGTTAACCAATTAGCATCTCCCAGACTGAATCCACCTGGTCTATCAGAGCAGGGGATTGGAAGAAGTTCTTCCCTGCCTGCCATGCTTGATGAAGAGGAGGTCAGATGGGTTGCCAGCCCATCATGAGATTTGTAGCTCCCGCAAGAAGGAACTGCAGTATTCTATACCTGACTCAGACACAAGGCAGCTCATGTGCTGACAGAATGGTGATCTAGCCCAACAGCCTCTTGTAGGTACATTGATACATCTGTGGCCCTCAGCACTAAGAAGGCTGAATTGTTCTGACAATACTTTTGAAAAGGATACCCTGCAAACTGTGCTTTTTGGTGTCTTCGTCAAATTTAGACTAATTTTGATTCACTGAGTCTCCAAGATGCAATAAAATTGATTGATCTAACTGGGCACTACAAAACTATATCATATAAATGAATGAATTCATTTCACACCTACAACTTTTAATACTGATAATAAGTAACTGTGGAAGGGAACTAGCATTATGTGTGTGGGAAAAGGCCTTATCTACAAAGAATTAGTTATAATCAGTAAGTTAATAATTTAATAACAATGATCACAGTTTGAGAGACACTATGGACCTAGCTTTTAGTGCATGATGCATTTATTTTTTCTATTTATACTAAAATAATGAAAGATCTTTTTATTAAAAGACAGTTATAATGTATGCATGCAAAACTAGAGATAAGGTTTTAGATACCAAAATATGAAACAATAATAGTATTAGCAATTTTGCATCTTCAAAGTTGTTTTATTTTATCTGAATGGAAAAATACATGGATACCACCAGTACCTAGATGTACAAATTTCAGAAAATAGCAGAAATCAGTCAGACTACAAGATAAGACAGGAATCAATTTCAGACTCACATTTCTTTAAAATTATAAAATAAGTGAGACATGTCAGCAGTGAGCTAATGCCAGTGCTTCACTGTAAGGACTCACTAATAGTTGCAGGGTTTTTTTAGGCAACCCCAGCTATGGTAATTGATTTAAATCAATTCTCCATATGGACATTAGGTAAAGCCCCAATCATTGACTTGATCTCTTGTTCACAAGAAATTTAGCATGTAATTAACTTTTCAAGTTTCAGGGTAGACTTCCGGGGCATGTGTGCATATAGTGAGATTTTACAAATCCTTTAATGATCATTCATAAACCTAACAAAATAAGCTCTACATTCATATGGCTACAAAAATCAGTTACCAAACATTACAGGAATGACTGATTATTTTCTCCTCCCATACCAATTTTCTGTAATAAATCAATAATGAAGTTTCAAAACAGTTTAAATGTAATTAAAAATTGTTTTAAGAGCATTACTTTCCTAACTTGTTATAGAAGCAGTAAGCCTGCAGCATACAATCAAGACCCAGTCTTTACTTTCTCTTTGCCTATATTCCTCTGCATTGCTTACATCCATTGGCTTTCATTGGTTACACTTTTTCAATAGGAAAGCCTTGAAAATCTCACAATAATAGCAGATCATGCCTTGCAAACACTGAATAATGTTAAAATGGATTTATCAACAGCACAAAACTGTGGTCCCTAAACCCTGACTTGTGGAGGTTTTTGTGAGACCCTCAGACCTTCCTCAGGGTCACAGGAAATTGTTGTCACTATAGCAGTCACAGGAAGCTATGGCCACTATGATTCACCATGATGCCGGGAGAGAAGTATGATGTTTCCTGTAGTACCCTATTTCTCGGTGGTGTTGCTGAAAAGCCAGCAAAAGCTAGAGCTACTGGATGTATATAAACCACTTTATTAAATCCCTTTAATGTGTGGACTCACAAAGTCTCAGCAAGGTTGTTAGAACTTCAAATTGTAAACCTCTAATCTAAAATTCTTACGCCCCAGTCTAAATATTAGGAACAATATCTATTATCCTACCAAGACAATATAAACAGTCACTATAAATCCACACACTCGTTTAGAGCTTTCATAAGCCTACACTAAGACAGATCAGTTGCAGCATGAACAGGCATAGTGAATTTACACATATGCAGCTAGCTTGGATACCAGTAACACCACAAATTCCAGCTACTAGGCAATTACCAGGGTGCAGCCCATTCTGGAGACTGCTATCAGAGTTTCACTGTTACTGGTAGCTAAATTAGCTTCAAGGAAGCTGAGTATTTGTAAATATGCTGCAATTATGCACTTTGGCTTCACCGCAACCCTGATTATACTCTTTATATGTATATTGTTCCATTACAACCTTGCATTTTCTGTTGGCTCTTTCGCGGTAGTGCACTTTTACAGAACTTCATGCCCGGAGAATGATGTTACCACTATACATCATCTTAAACTATATACACCCTAACCCAATGCACTTATTAACTGAAACACACATACATGCTGTGACTGTTCACAGACTTCAAGATTTTCCTATTCGTAGTTAGGTCAGTGCAATAATACATTTTGGTCATGACAGAACAAATCAGTATCACTAATACTGAGCAGCACAGGCCTTTAAACAGTCAAGTCTGCCAGACCTGATCCTTATCACGTCCCAGCTTACACATGCAGAAACAATTCTTTCACCCCTGTATACCCATGCATACAGATACAATTGTATCTACTTCTTACAGGCATCATGCAACCACATCACATCTGTTCACTCACAGAACCCAAACTTACTACAACTTCTGCAGCTACCCAGCCTGCCAATATGCTGTTAACACATCTTCATAGAGCTTTGCATTTTTCTGCCTTCAAATTCATCATTTTATTCCCTCCAATTATACCGGTTCCTCTCCTGAATTTTTAGTTTTTTCTTTCTACTTCTGTCCTTTCTGCCACTTGCTGAACGCATGGAGACTTGTTTTAATCTACAGAAAGTGTGTTAGTGCAATTTGTTTCATTAACTCCATTAATTTTATTTTGGCAGTTCCTAAAGGTTCCAGGATAGAAACAAGGCCCCAACCCCCAACTATGCCAATCACTATGCAAACCAGCCACAAAAAGACAAACCCTATCCTAAAGAGATTACAGGCTAGATTTAAAATAAACAGAAATTAAATGGTGATCAAAGGAATTTGGGATGGAAAAAAATAAAATATAGCAAGTGTTTTTTTGTTAAACTTACAAGTTTCATCCTGCATCTACATGCCTATTGTTACTATACTTTCTTTTAAGGGTTACCTATGGTATCATATTTCTGTTGGCTGTTATAGTGGTATATAAATGTCCTTATTTACCTCTTTTAAAAAGCACATACAGCACTTTCAACATGCAAATGATACTGAGAAAGAGCTGTTTACATTCTATTTTAAGACCCCCTAGTAGTTTAAACTGCTTGGGTCAAGCACGTAATCTCCTCTGTTATTGCAATTAAACAATTCAGAGTGTTAACAAGCCATGCACCCAGATTTGTTTCTTATGCTTAGCATAAGGATTGCTAGGGATTCCAGTAGATGTAAAAGATGACAGTTAGCATTTTAATGGTAACTGTCTGCCCTAAGCAACACCTGCTGAAAAGCAAGGTGGATTTCACTAAGCATTAACCTCGTCGAAGTTTTGCAAGAGGAAATCTTCCATTTTATGCCCATCCTCTACATAAGTCTGAACTTAACATAACAAAAAGCCTGCTGGGCTGAGCTATTGGATCTTAATGTCCCATCAGCTCAAGGGCTGAGAGTCTCTTTGTATTAGTTGGTAATTTCTTGTAGGCTTGGAATTTACTGCCATCCTTCTATGCCATGGCACAGCAGCACCAGGGAAATGAACTGTGGTTAACTGAACTGACCGGCTAGCACAATTAAAATCACCAGCCATACAAAGTATCTACACAAGCCATGCTGTTTTATAGTAAGGGCCGTGACAGTTCTGACCTCCCCTGGGTGAAAGCTGTCTGGCAACTTTGCTTTTGCAAACTTCTATCTTGAGTGCAAGTGTTTGTAAGCTTTTGCAATACAGTACTACGTCTCCCGAGCAAAAAATAAATAAATAAAATCAATAAAAAAAGAATAGAATATATGACAATACATATCCCTGTACCCTGCCAGCCCTTCTAGCTAATGTGATGCCTTTTCCCCACAGTATTAGTCTTGGGACAAACAAACAGATTACTACTAGTGTAAGACACTAATAAGGAAAACAGCATTAAAACAGATGATAATACCTCCAACATGCAGAACAGTCCTGTGCATGTAGAGCATAGTTTGGTCTACTGTTGAAATATAGCTGGAGTACCTCCAAGCACAGTGAAATTCGTTGTGTAGGAGAGCAATGTAAAAACAGTTCTGGTGTTACATATGAGCTATCTTTGCTAATTTGTTTCTTTTATTTGTCCTAGAACTCATATGAATAAGGTAAAAAGTTTCTGGGAATCAAATCTTAATTTTCTACATGTCATATGTTGTCATAATAGCACAGAACAAAAATAATGAGAGGAAAGAACACCAGAGTCCTCCTTCCACTCCTACAACCATTTGTTTTATACTAGGCTTCTTCAAGATGAGAACTCTTTACAAATCATTTGCAACTTCCGTGAACCTTCCAAGTCACTATTGCATTCTCCTTGGTAGAACATGCAGAAAAACCTGAAATATAAGAGCTGAATTAAAATGGAAATCCTTGCACAGGGATAGCTTTGAAATGAAGGTAACTCAGTAGCAACACAAATCTTCTCATTATTCTCCAGAATTCTGGCAAAGAACATATTTAGCCTTAGGGGCACCTAGACAGTTGCCATCTTTCAAAGCATTATGGCCTTAGGATACAGAATACAGATCTTTCACAAATATGGTCTAACAAAATTGTTTCAAAATGATTTAGGAAGTAATATTAATGGCAGGTAGTTTTGGAAAAGCTTACCAAATCTGATTTCTTTTAAGCCACAGATCATACGCTGAATCCATCTGCTGTTTCTCCACAATACAGACTGACAAAGCTGCAAGCATGGCTGGAAAAAAAAAAATTGTAATTCAGTATCTGCTACTCCTTCCCCCAACAAACACATTCTATTCTATCCACCCACGCTACCAAACCATTGATTTAACAGATATGGTGGTAAAACATACAAAAATTTATTACACAGTTTTATCTTTAGCAAGCAGTTTTATCTTTAGTAAATTCTTTTAACTGTATTCTAATGTATTTGTATTCCAGAAATGTCTAGCTGTTCTTCCTGATGTTCCCATATGTATGTTCCTTACAGACTTTACACCACCAATAATGCAAAAACGTTCACCATGCAAAGTAAACCACTATCAGATACAAAAGTAAGAGTCTTTATGTCTGTTATGTAAGTCAAACCACTATGATCAGGACAACAGGGTAGGTTAATCATGCCTTTATCACTTACTAAAATCCTATAGCTAGCCACTTGCAAGATCATGTTTTACTTGCATACAGTTATACACTGCTTTTTTGCTGTTACAGAAGACTATTTATTCATGTCCTCATTTATTATTACTAAAAAAATTTCTCTGCATTACTATAGCCCTTTAACCGCATATAACTCACTTTTCCTACAAGAGAAAAATGGTGAGTGTAGTACCAGGCCTTAAATCTGAACAAGGATTTTTTCTCATACCTCTTGCAAAAATTTCATTAGTTCTTCGTGCCCATTGTTTATAAGTTTTTTACCTGACAACCCGGGGTGTAGCTCTGTTTCTATTGCAAGCATATGGTTGGCAGCAACTTTGAAGTCTGCCAATAAGTCACTAACATGAAAGAAAGGGAATACTTTATTTTTAAAGAAAATCTTATAGACTTGACTTGTTACTTTTCAGAAAATGTCATTTGTTGCTGAACAATGTATCTCTCATAATAGCACTAGGAAGAATAAACCCATTTGTGCTTTAAGATCACTTTTGTCTTTCTGCCTCCAGTTGCTCCTACTTTTCTTTCTCATCCGTCCCTCCTTCTAACAAATCCCTCCTTTCTACAGAGGACTCGGTTTCCCAAAATGTAAAATCATGCATGTAACAGACGAAAAGCTTTCCTTTTTCCTTAATTTTTGTTTAGGAAACACAAGATTGCCTACCTGGGGGTGGCGGGGTGGTGTGGTGTGGGTGGTTGTGGTGGGAAATACCTACATGGTAGCAACTATTGATTCCACAGGAAGAAAAAGCATAGATTCAGAACATCTTAAGGGAAAACGTTAACTCTTTTTCTCCCATCACTGCGCTTTTCACCTTTATCCGATGCACCTACTTCACGCTACTTAACCTTTTGAAGCGTTGATGTACTTCACAAAAGACACCAGGCCCTCTACCTTCCTCACGTTTTCCCTCTCC
>NW_010973092.1:13178940-13180352 GCF_000737465.1 Haliaeetus leucocephalus | reverse complement strand
CGCTCACCCCCCCTCCCCTCAGCAAGGGCCCCGTTCGCCCCCACAGCACGGGGGCAGGTAGCGCCACAGACCGGTAGCACCCCCCACCTGCACACGCGCGGCGGCGAGCGCGGCGCCGTACAAGCCGGGAGGCAGACGGCCTCTCCCCCGCGGGGGTGCCGCTCCAGGGCCGCGCTAACCCGCCCTCAGGGCCGCCCTCCTGCCCTCGCCATCTTCCCTCGCGCCCTCTCCCGCCCGCCCGCAGCGCGCATGCCGGCCACCGCGCGGCTCCTGCCTCGCGCCCCCTCCCCCGACGGACGTTCGGCGCCGCCAATTACCAGCCTCCCGCGGGAGCGGCTCCTCCTTCCACCAATGAGATGGCGGAGCAGCCCTAGGGGCCCAACCCCTCTAATCTGTAACGGCCTGTAAAGCACTAAGCCACACCCTTTCTTCCTCTTTCTGACTCTTCATTGAATGAAGTCCCCGCTGGCCAACGAGAAGTTCCCGCTGGGCTTGACGGACTGCTCCGCTCTCCAGTAGAAGTAGAAAACCGCACCGCGCCCACCAATAGGCTGCCGGACGCGCGCCTAGGGGGCGGGCTCTCCCTCCCAGGCGGGCGGGGAAGGCCGTGGTTATCGATCCCGCTGCTGGAGGGAGGCGGCGGTGAAGCAGCAGAGAAAATGGCGGCCATGGCTGCGGAGGCGGCAGCGACTGCAGCGGTGCCGGGCGATGGGGGGGCTGGCGAAGCTGAGCCCGAGATGGAGCCTATCCCGGGCAGCGAGGCCGGCGCGGACCCTCTCCCTGCCGTCACCGAGGCCGTGGAGTCGGTGGTGCCTGATGGGGAGGAGGCCGACGGGGGGAAGGTTGCTCCCGGCGAGGCCGAGGAGCCGCCGCCTGTGCAGCTCGCCCGGAGCCCGGCCGGGACTCGGGAGCCGGAAGCCGAGAGGACGGAGAAGCTGCCGCCCTCCAGCCCGGAGGAGGTGGGCTCGCCCCAGGCCGAGCAGCGGGGAGCGCCTAGCCCGGAGTCCGAGGAGGAGCCGCAGCCCTGCCTGCCGCCTGCTGGGCACCCTCAACTTCCCGAGGAGGAGCCGCAGCCCTGCCCGCCGGCTACTGGGGGCTCCGCCGAGCCGGAGTCCGAGCCCGGGGAGGAGCCGTCCCCGCCGGAGGAGGAGGAGCCGGATGCTGCTGATGCCGCCGCTGTCGAGCCCAAGTCCCCGGTGCCCGTGGCTCTGGCCGGAGGGGAGGCGGAGGCTCCGCTGCTGCCGGGCTCCGAGGTGCGGGTCACCCTGGATCACATCATCGAGGACGCCCTGGTGGTCTCGTTCCGGCTGGGAGAGAAGCTTTTTTCTGGGGTCCTCATGGACCTCTCTAAAAGGTGAGACCTCACGGGGGAGCCGTCCCGAGCCCCCCCCGCCCCCCCTCCAACGCAGTGA